>NC_081427.1:52968102-53174532 GCF_949786415.1 Peromyscus eremicus
TACCAGTACTTTCACATCTTACTTCTCCTGGCGGCGGCTCACAGTGTCTCTGTCCCCCTCCTTTCCATTCTCCATGTTTAAGGTTTCATTGCTGTGTTCCTGGGATGGGCTTTCAGCCTCATAGTTTGTTTTTGACCCAGGTAGATTGACACCTACCCCATGGAAGGCTCTTTTACTCAACCATGACTATGACGTCAGCCTATCCATTGGATTCCGCTGGTGCTGCCTTTTACCTGTGGTTCCCATTGCTTCCCAGATACTGGGCTAGAAAAGGTTCCTTTTGCAAGCCTAAGGTTGAACAGGTAGATCGGAAGAGATGAACACGTTGATTTGATGTGAGAGGACCTCAGAGAAATCAAACTCCCTATAGGGTGAGAGGTTTTTGTCTCCCCAGAGGGAAGCTGCATCATTTCCTGGTAACAGTTGGTTTTCTGTTTTCTGTGCTGACGCCTGTGGTCTTTGGGGATCCCGGCAATCAGGAGATACCAAGTCCCTCAGCACCTTTGTTTTCCCAAGTTCTTCAGAAGCAGTCAGAAAGGATTTAGTGTCTGCCCTACCTTGTGGTCATGTCTCTCTAGGCTGAGATGATTTCTTGCTCTAGGGACCAAGGTGGAATTGCTTGTTTTGTGGTCTCTCAGAAGCTCCCTGTTACCGGGTAACCTGTAGCCTGCTGGTTTTCTTGTTCAAAAACACAGGTGGGGCAGAGGTGCTCAGGGGACCCCCTTGGACCCTTCACAGCTTTCTTTGCAACTTCCTCACATGCAGGTACCACCTCTCCCCTGTGAGGGAAGTTTAGCGACGTTCCCGCTGAGCCGGGGCTTGCTCAGAGTTAATTTCTTCCATACCAGCTCCGTGTCTCTTTAAACTGACCACACGTTTACCCTGCACATTATGTGGATTCCTAGAGCAAGGAGGCCTGTTTATGGCTTTAAATAAAAAGCTGTTGCTAAAAGCTGCCTAGAGACCTGCAGGTAATTACCGACCACAGGTCTGTGATTTCCATGCCTGCGAAGCACACCTCTTGTTTCTTGCTTTTATCCATTTAGCTAGACTTTACCGGCATAGTATTTTGAGTACAAAGGTTTAGGGCAAGAGGTTTCCCCTCCACAGCCCTTCTGGGATGGAGAGGCGGCGGGGTTGAAGGTATGGAAGGAAGCACTCTCCGCAACTCCCTCCTTGCTTAACATCCAGGGGTATTCCTGACCCTCCAGTGACCAGACCTTACGTTTAACTAAACAGTCTCAGGCCTTTAGCCCACGCATTTCCCAGTGTAATCCTAGGATGGTCTTTACTTTTTACAATGGGGGTCTCTCTGGTGTTGGTTCACAAGGCCAGATACCTTTTCCAAAATGAGTCACTCTGGTTTTCAGCTGGCAAAAGCCGATTGAGGTGATTGTCAAAGGCATGACAACAGGGGAACTGGCAGAGGAAGGGATAGGGATGAAGCTGGAGTGTCATCTTGAGTGTCAGTGATTCAGGACCCTCTTCATCTTTTCCCTGTCATACAATTTAATAAACCGATGTTCAGATAAAGTTCTGGCTTGTTATCACTGAAAGGTAATTCAAGATGGGTCTTGTGCTCCTAGAACAACTTAGATGCTTTTAACAATTCTTTGTCCCTCAGGAGCTTTCTCAATTACCTTGATGCTCTGGCCTAGACTGAGGATGCTGTGGGCTTGCTCTGGCCCAGCAAAGAAGCTATAATCTCCCAGTTACTATATGATGGGCTCTGTGTGTGAAGAAGACCTATCATATAAAAGAAGGTTCTAGATTTTTTTTTGGGGGGGGAGACAGGGTCTTGGGTAGGTCCCAACTGGCTTTGAATACAACAGGTAGTCAAGGATGATCTTGAATTTCTGATCTTCTAGCCTCCACCTCTGAAGTGATGAGATTACAGGCATGTACCACGATGATCAGTTTTATACAGCACTAGATAGAGATCAAACCTAGGCCTTTAGTGTATGCTAGACAAGCATTCTCTCGACTGAGCTACATCCCAGCCCAGGCTCTATATGGCTGTTCTCAATGATGAGTCTACCTGAATTTAGCCATAGTCAATCTCTGAAACCCAGGTTAGAGCCTGAGTTTTGCATGTCACATCCATGCTGAGAGGAAAATCTTGAACTCCCTGAAGAGATCCATAATTATCCTAGAAGCATGGAAATGTCATTTTTACCTTAAGAGATTTCAAAAATCACCTAGATGTAAAGGAAACATAAACCACCTTTATGTTTCAACTTTAAAAGACACGAAGATCCAATCTATCAGCTTTTCAAAATGGAAAAAATAAAAATCTCAGCAATAACTAGAAAGTATGGACTGTTTGAATTTCAAATACAGCTCTAGGAGACCACAGACAAAAGCCCCATTGTCTGAAGGGCCCTGCTGCTTCAAGGGGTCCCCATCCTCTTCGGATTCTGAAGTGGAGCAGATCCTTCTCTGCCACCCCCACCTCACCAGGTCGAGCCTCGTGGCTATGTGGGATATTTGGAGGAAGACTTCAAAGACTCCTGTGGAGTGACACAGTGTGAACTGACTGACACAACTCCATCACTTCATGGCCAGCCTCCACAAAGCTGGGGAGGGTTAACTAATTCATGGGGTGCCCCTTGGTTCTTTTATGAGCTATCTATGGGGAGGGCAGACAGAGGGTGAGGAGAGAGGCTGGGAACTTCTTTTCCGAAGCAACTCAATGGGACCTTTACAGGCAAGGGTGGTGGCTTCTCCCTCAGAATGCCTGGCCCTCTTCCCAGTGTGAAACATTCCCCAAATATGCAGCTTTGTGAGCGTCCCAGCTGCCCAAGCAGACAGCCGCCTGCTGCCAGAGAGCGGGCACCCACGGGATGCTGGGTGTGGGGGCCTGATAGGTCCCTCAGCCAGGGCCCTGGCCTTGCCAAATGCTGGGGAGGCCTGACCAATGCTTATGAGTCTTGAGGCTGAATCTGGACAACATTCCAACCGAGACAAGAGTTGGAGGCTTCTCCGGCTACCTTTATATCCCTTTCTGCGTTTGGATCAACCCTATAAAGAGGCACCTTGGTGTACATGCCTTGTCGGTATTTTTCCCTTGAGTCCTTGCAAAGATGGAGAGACCATCATGAGCTGAATTCCTGGGTAGACTGCTCTGAAAATGACTTAGGAAGAGTGGAGGTGACCAGCAGCTGTTACTTGGTATTTCTTTTGTTTGCAAGTGAGGAAGCCAAGGAGGAAGAAAATGTCTAGTGGACGGTAAGAAGCCCCTGGCAGGGAGCAGCTGGAGACCTCTCTGGGGAGGGCTGGACTGTGTGGGCAGGAGTGTGGCTGTGTCGCCTGTCTTGGCTTTGGAAGGGTGCAGTTGGCAGCATTGTGGGCAGCAGAGAAAGGGCGCCATTAGGGACTCTTGGGAGGGGGACGCTTCTGCAAACCTTGCTTCAGTTTGTTGCTGTGACTTCCGGCAGAACACCGTTAATGACAAGGGTCATACCCGGTCTCACCCTGTCTGGTGCTCTGGGTACTCACCCCCAAAATACAGGTTTAAGTGTCAGCCTCATGTGGCCTCAAGTTCCTGTCTTCAAAGATCCTGAAGTCTTTGTTCCAAGAAGGCCACCGAGGGAAGGGCTTGGAGACCACTTGATCGAGGGTGGATTTGTGCGATTTTTCTCTTTATCATCTGCTTATTTGAATTGTCTTTGCTTTGGCTTTAAGTGTGCATGGTTGTCAAAAGGGAAGACAACCAAAAAGCCAAAAAAAGCAATTTTTAAATTAATTACAAGATATAGCGTTAATAATAAATGAGCTTTGCTTTCCATGATTCAGCATCTTTTTCATGAGCCTCAGGTCTTTGCCTGCTCAAGCTGTTAACGACGTTCTTGTTTGGAGTTTCTTCATCCACTTCATTCTACTTTGCTGTGTAGGTGTGCTCTGCCCCACCCGACCACCTGGTATTCTCTGCTGACCCCCTGCTCCTTTAAGCACATCTCTGGTTTTATTCTGTTCGTCTTTCTCCAAGCTCTTCTTCAACATTTGATGTCCATCTTGCCAAATCCAAATCCTAATAATTAGCATCATAGGGAGTGGAAATCCAGAAGGGATCTAGAGCCAGGCAACCTGGGGCCAGACCCTGGCTTGACCATTGGCTTGTTGTAGAGTCTTGAGCTACTCGCTGACTTCTGTCAACACTTTGTCTTCAGCAGTAGTGGGCGATGGTCCTGGTACCGCGTGTGGGAGCTCTTGAGGGGATTAAGTGAAATTGTACATGTCTCAGAACTGGGCTTGGCTCCATTACTCTTTAGTTTGGGCTGCTCCTATGCCTCATTAGCGTTTACTGGTAAACATTACTGTTAGGAAAAGAGAGAATGATCAATAATGGTCACAGATTAAGAACGTCACTGTGCGGATGTTTATGTTCTCTACCCTTGATGATACAAGGGGAAAACTCTAGCCACGCCGTGCGTGCAGCAGTCTCCTTCCTAACTGCTTTACTGAGATAGTGCCCATACCATGACAATCACCCGAGTGACGTGTTCTCTTCGGGGATTTGTCTGTTTGTCTGTCCCATTGATTCTTCACCTTGTGATAAAATATGCATAGAGAAAAATTTGCCATTTTAATAATTTTTTAAATGTACAACTCAGGAGTGATCATTGTTTACCCGAGGTTGTGTAAACCATCACTTCTATTTCAAAGTGTTTTCATTACCCTAAACATGAAAGAGTACCCATTAAGCAATAGCTCCCCAATTTCCCCTCCTTTAGCCTCTGGTGACTACTAATCTCCCCTTGGAGTCTGAATTTACCTATTCTGGATATTGCATAGAAATGAAATCGTATTTTACTTGCCCTTTGTGTCCAGCTATTTGCATTTAGTGTGGTATGCTCCAGGTTCATCCTTATGACATTATCAGAGCTTCATTTTTTTCCATGCCTGGCTAGTATTCCACTGTGAGTAGACCACATTTTATCCAGTCACCTGTAGACAGACACTTGGGTTGTTTTTTACCTCTGGGCTATTAAAATAAAACTGTAATTAACATTAGCATAGAAGTATTTGTTCAAGTTTCTGCTTTCAAATTGCAACAAATAGAACGGCTGGGTCATCTGTGACTCTATTTTAGCTCTTTGAAGGATCCTAGATCTATTTTTCCGTCTTCCTTTTGTGTTTTTCCCTGTTGGTGTCTCCCTCAGATTCTCTTCCCAACAGCAGGCATGTTCTCCCCCCCCAACCACGTGGCTTCCTCCCACATTTCCGAGGGAACACGCCTCTCTGTCCCTTGTTTGCTGGTAGAGCATACATCAGTGACTCTGGCCACATTCACTCAATCCTTTCATCTCCTTGTCAAGGCAGGGTAGTATTTGTAGAAGGCCGTCCGTAGGTCTCTGCTGACTTCAGGCAGAGGCTGGTCAGCCTCAGGATGGTCCCAGAAGGAGTAGGATACCAAAGGCCCTGCAGAGTGCTGCCTTCAACAGACTCCTTCATCCCGAACCACACCTTGTTTTTTTTGTTCTCCATCCATTTTGTCTTGGCGGGCAATTTGGCCACCCTGTCCTGTGGGAGGGTTGTTCTCCACTTCTCATCTGCCCACAGTTTCCTCCCTTTCCTACAAGCAAGTGAATTAATTAGTGAATACCCCAACAGACCGCGAGCCTGCCTCAGCCAGCCATTCTGGCCACTGGGTTAATTGTCAGCCGGGTTTCTGGCCGTCATTCATTTCACAATGAGGCTCCTAATTAATCTCAGCGCAGTTCTCACCAGAAGAAAGGCCGTTAGGGAGAAACATCCCTAATTACCATGAGAAAGGAAATGTCAAGAGCCCCGTTGAGTTTTTCTGGCATCCCTCCCTGGTCTCAGATGAAAACCCCTGCCATTGGGTTAGGAGGCTGCCTAGCCATTGGCCATGAAAGACCCAGTGTGAGAGCCTGGGGGCCCCAGGCTACACCCGCACAGCTCCGAGTTCAGCCTGCTGTACGTACACCCTCCTGCTCAGTAGCACCCACTGTGTTTCCCAGTTTCCAGGGCCACATCTGAGTTGGAAATTCCCTCTGCTGTCCCAGAAGCAAGCGAGCAGCTTTCCTCTGGAAAAACTAAAGGTCTCTTCTTTGTGTGTGTTTTGTACCTTCAGGACAAAAGATCCTTCATCACCGAAGTGACGTCTTAGAAACAGTCGTCCTGATCAACCCTTCGGATGAAGCAGTCAGCACTGAGGTGAGTATTCAGTTCTGCGAGGTCTTCCTTAGCGCCTCACAGGATGGAGGCTTGGCTGAGAGGAGGGGCTGGGTAGATGATAGTTGGAGAGGGATGCAAGCGGGTTCCAGTCTCCCTTGATACCCAGAGTCCTGCTCTCGGCCTCTAGTATCACCTCAGAAAGCCTCTTCCAGTAAGGACGCAGTGGACAGTGCCAGCTGGAAGCGTATTTGTGGAGGGGTGTGGAATTGGGGGCATGCATTGGGTATGTGGTTGCCAGGATGCAGAACAGGAATGTGGCAGAGGAAGCAGATCGTGAGTGCCCAGGCTGGCACATACAGGGATGGATCTCAGAGATGGAACTAGCATCCGAGTAGCACCCCTGTTCAGAGCTATCCAGGCCAGCCCTTAGCCGAGGCTGGAAAGGCAGGCCAGCACACGCCTCAGAAACATGGTCTCTAGCCCAGGCCAGATCACCTGGCGTCATCAACCAAGGTCTGCCACTTACAAGCTGGTGGCCTCCGTCAAGTTATCTTGCTTCTTCGGTTCGAACCTCTGTGCAGAGGGGATTGTAACAGCCCCTGCATTTAATGTCCCAACTTGTGGTGCTTTGAAGTGCTCGGGGCTCAGAACAGAGTGGCACTCGGTGGCTAAGGTGTCCATGGCTACTGTATCATTAGCATCACACAAAATCATTGCTAGAGAGAATAACTGGGAATTTCAGGACCCATCTTGACATAAGAATTTCATCCTTCAGGCCCAGCATTAACAGAGCTCCTTCCCCACCTCCTTGGAGATGGAGTAGCTTCTTGGACATTAACATAGCCCAAGGCCCTGGTATCATCATGGCTATGGTGCTTTCTGCCCATGCTTTAGCAACTCGGACTATATGATTTTTCAAATTGGGATATGATTCATAAACTGTAGAATCTATCCACTGAAAATACGTAATTTTGCGATTTTTTTTTAAAAAAAGAACGTTTACGAAGTTGAACAGATAAGATCACAATCTAACTCTGAAACATGCCTGTCACTCCCTAAAACGTCCTAAACCCACTAGCAGTCACTCCACTGCACCTTGGCTTCTCGAAACTTCTATATTTTTCTCTCCAGATATTTTTCTGTTTCAGACATTTCATATAATGGCATCATACAAACGTGGCCTTTTTTGTTCGGCTTCACTTTCTTAGCTTAATGGCTTCAAGATTCCATCATGTGGTACCATGTGTCAGTTCTGCACTCCTTTTGATGGTTGTATAGAACCCTTTTGCGTACATATATTGCATCTGATTATTCATTGCTTAGTTGCTGGCACGTAGGTGGCTTTCACTTTTGGGCTATCATAATTGGGCCTGTTTTGACCTACTTCTGCCTGCAAAAGCTCTAAAAGCATTGAGATGGCAATTCCTGTCAGCAAAAAAAAAAAAAAGCTGGAGGATTAGTATATGCCCAGGCAGACTGCCTAGAATAGCTGTGGGGAAAAAAAAAAAAAAAAGGAAAAATAAAATAAAATAAAAAAGAAAACTTTTGGGGGTGAGGGGTGGGGGGAGAATCCAAGCTTAGTCCGTGGATCAGATGAGTCTGAAACAGCTCTTTAGGTATGCATGTTTTTCCAGCAGTGGCCTGTGGGGTTCTTGGACAGGGGTCATGGCCTGTTTAGTTCTGAATTCTCCCCAATGCAGAGCATTACGTGGGGCGTATAGCTCATGCTAAATATTCACAAACCGGGTTCGGAACCTTAGTGCTGGGGGTGGTGTTTCTCTGGAGGACAGCTGGCTCCCTGCCACCCAAAGCTCGCCGAGAGTTATCTAGCAAAGACTAGTCAATTCAGTTTTCCCAGCTTGCCAGGCGGAGCTGGGCCTTTTGTGTGTTGAGTGTCAACTGCTACCTCCTGTGGCTTCGGAGGGAGGAATCCTGGGTAGGAATGGACGTCTTTGAGGCCCTCCTTGGAAACGTGTCTTTTCTGAGGATAGCTGGGGGGACCTGGAGTGACGGATCCACAAATCTCTCCTGGCCTTACATAGGCTGCAGGCTGCTGGCCAGCTGTGAAGACTGCTTTGAAAAGAGGAGGAAACTCGGGGGAGAAAGTCAACAACCACTTCTGTCTTTGGTTGAAGCCAAGCTCTAACATGGCATTCACGGGGCGCACTAATAACCACAATGATTAATTTTTATGAATAACTCCTACAGCCAGGGAGGGCTTTGTCCAACACTCCCCGCCGCCACTCTGGGATGAAGAAATTAGACTCTTGGAATGAGCGTCTTTGGTTGGTAGTAAGCTTCAGGCGCGGACCTGGTGTTGGGACTCAAGGACCGGCTCTCACCCTTTGCATCCTCACTTAACGCTCTGCGCCTGCGCTGTGTTTCAGGTGCGTTTGATGATCACTGACGCCGCCCGCCATAAGCTGCTGGTGCTCACCGGACAGTGCTTTGAGAACACCGGAGAGCTCATTCTCCAGTCAGGCTCTTTCTCCTTTCAGAACTTCATAGAGATTTTCACCGATCAAGAGGTGGGTTCCGCACGGCGTGCCCGCATGTGTCGGGGGGGAAGGCAGGAGGGGCCCCTTTGCAATAAGCAAAACTGCGATCCAAAATGACTTGGGCCTGGGCTGGATCACAGCTCCAGCGGTGGGTGGTTGGAACCACTGCCGGTGTGCTGGAGACATGAGTGGGCAGTGGAATGATCAACATTTACAGATGGCAGAAGAGCTGGAGACAGTAGAGAGGACAGCACTCCAGCAGAAACCCAGCTTTCCTCTTTTCTGAGAGACTTCTCCACAGAGCTCTTGGGCTTCAGCAGGAGGTCCCTGCCTTGATCTCTGTTAGGACTTGTGCCACTTTTCTCCTGGCCTGATTATTTCTGATTTCCCTTACCTGTAATGACCGGACCCTAGGTTTAGAGTGAAGCACTATGAAAAGCTCGGGGTGGGGTGGAGTGGAGTGGAGTGGAGTGGGGTGGGGGTGAGGTGGAGTGGAGTAATGTGGCGGTGGGGTGGGGTGGGGTAGAGAGTGGGCTGAGGGCTGTGCTGGCAGGAGTTAGCATAGCCATTTAGCTCTGTCTCCCTGAGATGGCAGCCTTGGTGTCTCATGTGTGCTGGGAAGGGCCATGCGCCTTGTCTTCCTGCATTCAATCTTCCTCAGCCCCCCACTTCACAGCGAGGTCTCTGTGTGCTTACCCTCTCAGCAAACTGCCCAGCTTCATCGGTTTCACCCAGAGGCCCCAGTAGAACCCTGGAGAGATGACAGCATTTTTCCTCTCTCCACACACCGGAGGGGTAGACAGCACAGAACCGTGAAAAGGAACGTTTTTTTACTTAGTGTCTGAAGCTGTGGCTCTTTCAGAGCTGTGAGGTCATCTGTACCTGGAGGCACATAGCACCAGCTCAGCAGAGTGAGAAAAAGGTCCCTTGCTGGCAAGTGGTTCCTTGCTCACAGGCCTCTGGGCTCACTCACAGCTGGCCTGTCTCCCCGCTTTAAGGAGGAAGCTTTGTCTGTGTCTTTCCCCGTGTTCTCTCTTCCTCCGGGGCTGAGCCAAACACCCTGATGTATCTCACCCACATTGCTCAATTGCCCTGAAATGCCGAGAGAAAGAGCTACGATCTCCCCTGTTTGGACTGCCCTGAAATTGGTGAATAGTCACTACAATGCCAGCTCTTTTTCAAGATCGTGTTCTTAGATCATGTGCTACGAAGGGCACTGTGGCACTTGTCTGGCATTTCAGAGGTCAGCATTTTGTCCCAGGGAGGGGAGCGCGCCCTGGAGGCCTGATAGAGGCCCCAGTGTAGTGTTGGGCTCTGCCTGTACGTTCAGCTCAGCCCTGCGGCCTGGGCTCATTTACATGCACATGGTGCCTTCTCGCATTCCTGTTCAGTTCCACAGTCCTTCCTAGTGTTTGCTTTCTGCCCACATCATGGGTTTGGGTTTTTTTGCCATGAAAACCGAGCAAGGGAAATGTGTAAGGAAAAGCATTTTATCATCACCAAGATTTTACATAAGGAGGCATCATGTACCACTCATCTGGGCCCCAAGTAACCTCCCCCCTTTTAAAATAAGGAATAGTTTTATAAAGTGGCTACTTAAATCACTTCTAAAAGTCATGGAAGTGGAGGTTTTGTACAATGGGCTGTGCATGTGCCCAATTTTACCGTTCATTATAAAGAAAAAGAAAGTCTTATCTAAAGAATTTAAGTTCTATAGAAGGGGCAACTTCTCCAGGGTCTGTAGTCATAAAGGTGGATACTAACCATAATCCACCTGGGCAGCCATCACTGAGGCCCCGGATGGTCATATTCTTCTCTCCTACCCCACCTTCTCTGGAAGAAGTCATGCTCAGTGCACACAAAAAGGTTCTCCAGAGTTTTCTCTAATAGACTAGATCATTAATTAGTATTAGGGTGGTGGGGGATGTGGAATTCATGCTTGCTCTCCTGCCAAACCAATGAGACTCAGCCTGTGGTTCTTTTACTTAGACACTGAAGAAAGGATGCCACAACTAAAGTGGATTAAAGACTACTAGATGAGGGGCTGGAGAGATTGCTCAGTGGTTAAGAGCACTAGCTGCTTCTCTAGCGGTCCAGAGTTCAATTCCCAGCACCCACATGGCAGCTCACAACTGTCTGTGACTCCGGTGTCAGGGGACCCAACACCACCTCCTCTTCCTCCTCCTCCTCCTCCTCCTCCTCCTCCTCCTCCTCCTCCTCCTCCTTCTTGCCTCCTAGGTAGGACACTGCGTGCATGTGCTACACAAACAGACAGGCAAGCAGGAAAATTAATAAAAATTTTAAAAAATTACTAGCCTAGACCAATGAATATTCATGTTTGGAACTAGGATTGCTGGTTGCTGCCTTGGAAGAAGGCTTGCAGAATGACTCAGTGAGGTTATTTGCTGTCCAGTCTTGCTGCATTTCTCCAACCCTTGAAACATACTAGTCAACTGAAAAAGAACCGGAAACATAAAATTAGAAAAGCAAACATTTCTAGGAACATTTTTCAGCCTTTCCATAGGAAAGTTTCTTGTTTTTGTTTTGTTGTTGTTATTGTTGTTGTTTTGAGACAGGGTTTCTCTGTGTAACAGCCCTGGCTGTCCTAGAACTCAGAGATTTGCCTGCCTCTGCCTTCCAAGTACTGAGATCAAAGGCACTTGCCACCACGCCCAGCAAGATTTTTCTTTTTGTTTTATTATATCTTCAGGGAGGGACTTTGAGCCCATGTCCACCTACACTTTCCACTCATTCCCTATATTAATCATCTTTGGTTTTACTGAGTTATCCATAAAATGTAAAAGGTCTTGTGTGTTCCCTGTCATGGTAGGTATGAGGAAATTCAAGCTTTCTGCACTGGTCATTCTTTGACACACCTCGGAGTTATCAGACAGGTGGATATTTGAGCCCAGAGTGAAGAAACGTTGCCTTGTCTAGAGATACTGGTTTGTAATCCATTTGCGTGTTATGCATATTTAAAGCCCACAAGACAGATGCTGTACTGTAGAGGGAGGAGCATTAAGAACCCTAGAGGCAAGCCGGGCGGTGGTGGTGCACGCCTTTAATCCCAGCACTCGGGAGGCAGAGCCAGGCGGATCTCTGTGAGTTCGAGGCCAGCCTGGTCTACAGAGTGAGTTCCAGGAAAGGTGCAAAACTACACAGAGAAACTCTGTCTCGAAACCCCCCCCCCAAAAAAAAAGAACCCTAGAAGCTAAAGTCAAAGAGGAGGCTCCAGCAAGAGGGACTTGTTTCAGGAGTTTTGTTTGTTTAATCAGGTTTCTCTAAAATGTCACAATTTGGGTAAGGGATGTTGCTCAATGGTAAGCGCTTGCTTAGCATTCCCAAGACCTTGGGTTTGACAACCAGCATCAATGTGCAGGCATGTGCATGTGTGCACATGCACATGCACATATATACAGAGAGGGAGAGAGAGAGAGAGAACACAAATAAATAAATACAAATTGTTGGGTATCTTGACCTAATCTAGACATCATTTTCCAGAGTCAGTAATTTGTACAGTTTCCAGTCCAGTTAATAAATAAGCCTAAAAGCTTCCAATTTTCTCTAAGCATGATTAAATGTCAATGGAGAAGAAATACAGGCCTTGAGGCATTCTGCAACTTAGCATAATATGGAGATTCCCATTAGGAAAAAGAAAAGCCTTTATTAATACATTTTTAAAGTACAGTACTTCAATAGAGGACCAAGCTAGTGAGGGACCTTGAAGTTTAAGCTTCTTTGGCTTCATGTAAATCCATTTGATTGACAGCTAAAATCCCCGAGGTTTTCCAGGGATATTGTCGCTAAGCCACATCTTCCAATCCCATCCTTTTTACTTCGCTGGCTTGTTGAACCTTAACATTTATCTCTTTAGAATGCTACCCTGTTCACAGTTGCCATGGCATTATATCCTCAAGTCCAAAGCCTCCATAAACACCTTAGTTCTACCATCCCGCATTCTGTTATGCCTCTTATTTTGAAGCCATGCACAGATTTGATGAGCATCCTGCACCATTTTCATCCCGGTCAGGATTCAACAGGACAGAAGTGAACCTTGACACAGCCTGTCACAGACCTTCCTCCAGGTTGACACTAAAGAACACTACTTTCGTGACTGCCTGTAAATCCACCTAATTCTGCTATCCCACTGTTCCAAGACCCTGTTAAATGTCTCGTCAAAGCCCAGAGATACGCTGTCTACAGTATTTCCTCTTCAGCTAAGTAAAAGTATTTCCTCTTAATCAGGAAAGGAAATACAGTTTGAAATCTGGGGTTTAGAAATCAAAATCTTGTTTCGTTAATATCTCCAGGAAAGCCTTTTATTCCTTTACCGTCTTTCCTCTTTCAGTGTGCCTGCATTTAATCAGAAAAGGTAATGAACAAAAGAGATGATTTTGCTCCAAAGCAGGATTTCTCCTACTCACATCTGCCACCCATCTCTGTAAGACATGGCAACAGTCCCTGTGTTTGACAGGCATCAGCTGTCATAGCTGCAAAGATGTCATGTGTTGAACTGACCAAGCTAAGTGCAGTATAACCTAGTGTACTGAGTCTGGTTCTGGGTTTGCTGTATGGTTGTTAGTACTCTTCACGTGGCTTCCGGTTCATCTCGAAGCAGCCGGTTTCAAAGAACTGGTCATCATTTCCTTCCCCCTGCCGGCCTCTTAGATCCTTCTCACTGATCCCACCATTCACTGAATGATTGTGGATTGAGCATCACCAAGGACTGGGTATCTTAAGTCATCTGTTGCCCTTGAAGCCTGTCCTCAACATGATACTCATCACACAGGCCTGGAGCTGGGCTATGGGAAAACACGGGGGCTTCAGTTCTGTTGGGTAGCCTCACAGCTGCCGTGAAATCCTCCTATCTCCTGCCCTGCCCCATCTGTCTCCTTGACTGGCTCTCTCCAACTCTTGTCTTTATGTCCTTGTCTCACTGGGTACAGCATGCTGATGTTCTTCCAGAATAATTAGATTTTCACTCTCTGGCTTGCTTTCCTGATCTCATTAAATCATAGTTGTCTATCCAGTGATGGCTGTTGGCTGTCTTTCATGCTCTCTGACTTCCTCAGAATTCTCGGCAACCTTATTTGTTTTTGAGTCACTTTGAGTCACTTCCTGTATTTCATAGGAACTCTCTGGGAACAGGTAAAGAGATGGAAAGTAGGATAATATCCCTCAAGTCTTTTTACTTTCTCCTTGAATTAGGTGACTGTATATTTCATATTAAAAGTTACAAATTGGGGGCTGGAGAGTTGGCTCAGCAGTTAAGAGAACTGGCTGCTATTCCAGAGGACCTGGGTTCTGTTCCCAGCACCAACATGGTGGTTCTCATCCTTTTTGCCCTTCATAAGCACCAGGTGTGATGTGGTGCATATATATTTGTGCAGACAAAACACTCATACATATAAAGCAAAATAATCTAAAAACATTAAAATCATTAACATAAGTTAATAATTGAATAACCCCAGACACACACCTTTAGAATATACCATCATTTTGCCTCAACTCAGATAGACTAGATCTCAAAGATTAAAATGAACTGAACTTATTTTTAAATTTCCACTGTGAAAGACTTAGCAGTTTGGATTATTATTGATTTGCCCCCTAAAATGTAAATATGAAGAGTTCTCATGTACTCTGTGTGAAAGTTAGGAATGAGAGAATCCTTATTGTGCTGAAATTATGGTAATGAGGGTCTTTGTCAATTATTGGACAAGAACCCATATTTAAGAGAAATAAATAAAATGGGATAAGAAAAAAATGTAAAGGACCAATGAGATGGCGCCATAGGTAAAGGCACTGACCGCCACGCCTGTTGGCTTGGTTTGATTCCCCCCTTACTTCTTCCCAGGATCACATGTTATAAAGAGAACACCAACTCTAGCAAGTTGCCCTCTGACCTCCTCACACATACACCATGACACATACGTACCCAATATGAATGAATAAATAAATAAATGCAATAAAAATGAAACCTTATTCATGCTGGCTTTGGCCAGCAAATAATCTGAACAAAGATTTCCCCAAGGATGGCTGACATTTATAAGAAGAGATTTGATCAGTGATGCCCTTTACCCCCATGGGTACTTGCCATTTGCTGCATTAGTTTTCTTAGTTTCCAAAACAGGAGTTGACGCTTAACAGTTTTATGGAACAGTACTCAGTAAAGTCAGAGGAAAACAGCAACGCATTGTTATTTTGGTATTTTGTGACATCAACCACTGTACTCAGGATTGATAGTCTAACAAAAATGACTGTTCTCCTGCAATCTAATATAGGAAAGTTAGGCTTCTATACATTAATTACCTCTGCACACATACCCTTCACACTCCTAACTTTGGAATGATAGTATTCTGGAATTCATTGAGACAAGAAACCAAGGGCAAGGGCTCCGAGCCGATGGGTCAAGAACGGCCATTTGTTTTGGCCCTGAATCATTTGCATCTGGATATATAGCCCTTGTCACTTGATCCTCTGAACTGATGGGTGAGATTTGCTGAAACAGAAGTTTGGAGTGGATGGCATGATTTGCCTTTGCTGAGCCAAGACCAAGAAACACATGACCTTGATATTGAAAAAAGAAAACTGTTTCTGTAAACCATACTTGTTTTGGTTCTGATTCGGTTTTCCATATTTCCTTCCTTGGGAAGTAATGAATGGTATCTTGAAAAATGTGTAAGCCAAATGAGATCTTATTCACTCGCAGCCAGCTTGTCCCGAATCCACTGAGATTATGGAGAGAGCTGAGAGTCACACCTTGGAATTATTTATTTTGATTGTTTTTCACCTTGGAGTTAAGCTTAAATGGAGGAATGAATGTGGCTGCTGGTTTGTATAATTGCCAGACCACTTTGTCATCATGGCTTCAGTGGGAGCATTTGTATTTGGAGAGGACCAGGAACTTAGTGAGCGTGGGGGCCAGCATCTAGTAATTTATTGTAGTAGTGGGCAATCAATAACTTCCTGTCTCTTAGAGAGAAAAAAAAATCAAACTTTTTTTCTCCTGTGCCTATTGGGTTAAGAAAAGCAGGGCTTTATTCTTATTAGCTCTTTGAGAATTTTATACAATGTATTTTGATCATATTCACCCCCTCTCATAACTCCTCCCAGAGCTGCCCCTTTTCCCCACCGATTACCATCGTGTCCTCTGTTTCATTTTTTTTTAAAAATCCACTTTCTTCAAGGTATGCTGCCCATCTGTTCTTTGATGTGTGGCCTACCACTAGGTATGACCGACCGAGGGCCACATCTTCAAGAAAACTGGCAATCCCTTTCCTAGCAGCTATTACTTGTAATAGCTCCTTAGCTAGCAGTGAGACTTCACACCTAACGTCCTCTCCATGCTGGCATTTTGTCTGGCAGAGGCTAAGGTAAAGGTTTCTGACTCAGGGTGAAATGATGGATGCAGCTTTCTCCTGTGATAGCCTAGTATTTGTTAATGAGCACCTTTGCCTGGCAAACACCCAGAGGCAGTATTCAAATTATTTTATAACTGCTGCCATGTAAGCACCAATCACCCAGATGCTCCCTGGTTTTGAACCAGAGCGGGGTTCTGGAGCAAGGCTATATACATATGGGGAAAGGATTCTAGAGCAGAGGTCAGGAGGTGGCAGAGGGTACATATGGGGACTCAGGACAGAGGCTATCCACCTTCCAAAATGCAAGTTTGTCAATATTTTAATCAGAACCGTGGCCAAGTTTTTGATATTAGCCCTATGTAAAGTCAGTGATCCTGAAATAACTAATAATAGATGGGAGTGATGGATCAGTAATGACGTCACTTAACCCTTTTCTTCCTTTCTTTTTTACAAACCCAGATTGGGGAGCTCCTAAGCACCACCCACCCTGCCAACAAAGCCAGCCTCACCCTCTTCTGCCCTGAGGAGGGAGACTGGAAGAACTCCAACCTTGACAGACACAATCTCCAAGACTTCATCAACATTAAGCTCAACTCAGCTTCTATCTTGCCAGAAATGGAGGGACTTTCTGAGTTCACAGAGTATCTCTCCGAGTCTGTGGAAGTTCCTTCCCCCTTCGACATCCTGGAACCTCCCACCTCGGGTGGATTTCTCAAGCTCTCCAAGCCCTGCTGTTACATTTTCCCAGGGGGCCGGGGTGATTCTGCCCTGTTTGCCGTGAACGGATTCAATATGCTTATTAACGGAGGATCCGAAAGAAAATCTTGCTTCTGGAAGCTCATTCGGCACTTGGATCGTGTGGACTCCATCCTGCTCACCCACATTGGGGATGATAATCTGCCTGGCATCAACAGCATGCTGCAGCGGAAAATTGCGGAGCTGGAAGAGGAACGGTCCCAGGGCTCCACCAGCAACAGTGACTGGATGAAGAACCTCATCTCCCCTGACCTGGGGGTCGTGTTTCTCAACGTCCCCGAGAATCTGAAGAACCCAGAGCCCAACATCAAGATGAAGAGGAGCATAGAAGAAGCATGCTTCACCCTCCAGTACCTGAACAAACTGTCCATGAAACCGGAGCCCCTATTTAGAAGTGTAGGCAATACCATTGAGCCTGTCATTCTGTTCCAAAAAATGGGAGTGGGCAAACTCGAGATGTACGTGCTCAACCCAGTCAAGACTAGCAAGGAAATGCAGTATTTTATGCAACAGTGGACTGGTACCAACAAAGACAAGGCTGAACTGATCCTGCCCAATGGTCAAGAAGTAGATATCCCAATTTCCTACTTAACGTCAGTCTCATCTTTGATTGTGTGGCACCCAGCCAACCCTGCTGAGAAAATCATTCGAGTTCTGTTTCCTGGAAACAGCACCCAGTACAACATCCTGGAAGGACTAGAAAAACTCAAGCACCTAGACTTCCTAAAGCAGCCACTGGCCACCCAAAAAGATCTCACTGGCCAGGTGCCCACCCCCACAGCGAAACAAGTCAAATTGAAACAGAGGGCTGACAGCCGAGAAAGCCTGAAGCCAGCTGCCAAGCCACTCCCTAGTAAATCGGTGAGGAAGGAATCCAAAGAGGAAGCCCCTGAAGTCACAAAAACTAGCCAAGTGGAGAAAACACCCAAAGTGGAGAGCAAAGAGAAAGTAATAGTGAAAAAAGACAAGCCGGTGAAGACAGAAACCAAACCTTCAGTGACAGAAAAGGAGCTGGCCAGCAGAGAGGAGCAGTCCCCTGTGAAAGCCGAGGTGGCCGAGAAGCAAGCCACCGAGAGCAAGCCTAAAGTCACCAAAGAGAAGGTGGTGAAAAAAGAAACCAAGGCAAAACCCGAAGACAAGAAGGAGGAGAAGGAAAAGCCCAAGAAAGAAGTGGCTAAAAAGGAAGACAAAACGCCACTCAAGAAAGACGAGAAACCCAAAAAGGAAGAGGTCAAAAAGGAGGTCAAAAAAGAAATCAAAAAAGAGGAGAAGAAAGAGCTGAAGAAGGAGGTTAAGAAGGAGACACCGCTGAAGGAAGCCAAGAAGGAAGTCAAGAAAGAGGAAAAGAAAGAAGTTAAAAAGGAAGAGAAGGAACCCAAAAAGGAAATTAAGAAGATCTCCAAAGACATAAAGAAATCGACTCCTCTGTCAGAAGCAAAAAAACCAGCTGCGTTAAAACCCAAAGTAGCCAAGAAAGAAGAGTCCACCAAGAAGGAGCCTGCTGCTGCTAGCAAGCTCAAGGACAAGGGGAAAGTTAAAGTCGTTAAGAAGGAAGGCAAGACCACAGAGGCAGCTGCCACAGCCGTGGGCACTGCGGCCACTGCGGCTGCTGCTGTGGCAGCGGCTGGGATAGCGGCCGGTGGTCCTGCCAAAGAACTTGAAGCCGAGAGGTCCCTTATGTCATCCCCTGAGGATCTAACCAAGGACTTTGAGGAGTTAAAGGCTGAGGAGATCGATGTGGCGAAGGACATCAAGCCTCAGCTGGAGCTCATTGAAGACGAAGAGAAACTGAAGGAAACTGAGCCGGTGGAAGCCTACGTCATCCAGAAAGAGACAGAAGTCAGCAAAGGTTCCGCTGAGTCACCTGACGAGGGGATCACTACCACCGAAGGGGAGGGGGAGTGTGAGCAAACCCCCGAGGAGCTGGAGCCAGTCGAGAAGCAGGGAGTGGATGACATTGAGAAATTTGAAGACGAAGGAGCTGGTTTTGAAGAATCCTCCGAGACGGGAGACTATGAAGAGAAGGCGGAAACTGAGGAGGCTGAGGAGCCAGAAGAGGATGGGGAAGACAATGTGAGCGGAAGTGCCTCTAAGCACAGCCCCACGGAAGATGATGAATGTGCAAAGGCTGAGGCGGACGTGCACATCAAGGAGAAGAGGGAGTCTGTGACCAGCGGTGATGACCGGGCGGAAGAAGACATGGATGAAGCACTTGAGAAAGGAGAAGCTGAACAGTCTGAGGAGGAGGGTGAAGAGGAGGACAAAGCAGAAGATGCCAGAGAAGAAGACTATGAGCCTGAAAAGGCTGAGGCTGAAGATTATGTCATGGCCGTGGTTGACAAGGCTGCAGAGGCTGGTGTTGCTGAGGAGCAGTACGGATTCCTGAGCACACCAACCAAGCAACCTGGAGCCCAGTCTCCTGGCCGAGAACCCGCGTCTTCAATTCATGACGAGACTCTACCTGGAGGCTCAGAGAGTGAGGCCACTGCTTCTGATGAGGAGAACCGAGAAGACCAGCCCGAAGAATTCACTGCCACTTCTGGATATACTCAGTCTACCATTGAGATATCTAGTGAGCCTACTCCAATGGATGAGATGTCTACTCCTCGCGATGTGATGAGTGATGAGACCAACAATGAGGAGACCGAGTCCCCATCTCAGGAGTTCGTAAACATTACCAAATATGAGTCTTCGCTGTATTCTCAGGAATACTCCAGACCCGTTGTGGCATCATTCAATGGATTGTCAGAGGGGTCAAAAACGGATGCCACGGATGGGAAGGATTACAATGCTTCCGCCTCCACCATATCACCACCTTCATCCATGGAAGAAGACAAATTCAGCAAGTCTGCTCTGCGTGACGCTTACTGCGCGGAGGAGAAAGAAGTGAAAGCCAGTGCCGTGTTGGACATCAAAGATGTTTCAGATGAGAGACTTAGCCCATCCAAGAGCCCATCCCTGAGTCCTTCTCCACCATCACCCATAGAGAAGACTCCCCTGGGTGAACGCAGTGTGAATTTCTCCCTGACACCCAATGAGATTAAAGTCTCTGCAGAGGCAGAAGCGACATCAGTCTCTCCTGGAGTGACCCAAGCAGTAATTGAGGAACACTGTGCCAGTCCTGAGGAGAAGACCCTGGAAGTAGCATCGCCATCTCAGTCTGTGACTGGCAGTGCTGGCCACACACCTTACTACCAATCTCCCACCGATGAGAAGTCCAGTCACCTACCTACAGAAGTCACTGAAAAGCCACAGGCAGTGCCAGCGGGTTTTGAATTCAGTGAGGCCAAAGACGAGCATGAGAGAGCTTCCATAAGCCCCATGGATGAGCCTGTGCCTGACTCGGAGTCTCCTATTGAGAAAGTTCTGTCTCCCTTACGCAGCCCTCCTCTTATTGGATCTGAGTCTGCATATGACGACTTCCTCACTGCTGATAGCAAGGCTCTTGGCCGATGTACCGAAAGCCCCTTTGAAGGAAAGGATGGGAAGCAAGGCTTCCCAGACAAAGAAAGCCCAGTGTCTGACGTGACTTCCACTGGTCTTTACCAAGACAAACAGGAAGGGAAAAGCACAGGCTTCATACCCATAAAGGAAGACTTTGGTCCAGAAAAGAAAACCAATGATGTTGAAATCATGAGTTCTCAATCAGCTCTGGCTTTGGATGAAAGGAAATTAGGAGGAGATGTGTCTCCAACACAAATAGATGTCAGTCAGTTTGGCTCATTCAAAGAAGACACCAAGATGTCCATTTCAGAAGGCACCGTCTCAGACAAATCAGCCACTCCTGTGGATGAGGGTGTGGCAGAAGATACTTACTCTCACATGGAGGGTGTGGCCTCAGTCTCTACTGCCTCTGTGGCCACAAGCTCATTTCCAGAGCCAACCACAGATGACGTGTCTCCTTCTCTGCATGCTGAAGTGGGCTCCCCACATTCCACAGAGGTAGACGACTCTCTCTCAGTATCTGTTGTGCAAACACCTACCACTTTCCAGGAAACAGAAATGTCTCCATCTAAAGAAGAGTGCCCAAGACCAATGTCAATTTCTCCTCCAGACTTTTCCCCTAAGACAGCCAAGTCCAGGACACCAGTTCAAGATCACCGATCCGAACAGTCTTCAATGTCTATTGAATTTGGCCAGGAATCACCTGAGCACTCCCTTGCTATGGACTTTAGTCGACAGTCTCCAGATCACCCTACTGCGGGTGCGAGTATGCTTCACATCACCGAAAATGGGCCAACTGAAGTGGACTATAGTCCTTCTGATATCCAGGATTCTAGTTTGTCACATAAGATCCCACCAATGGAGGAGCCATCCTACACCCAAGATAATGATCTGTCTGAGCTCATCTCTGTATCTCAGGTGGAGGCTTCCCCATCCACCTCTTCTGCTCACACCCCTTCTCAGATAGCCTCTCCTCTTCAGGAAGACATTCTCTCTGATGTTGTTCCTCCCAGAGACATGTCCTTATATGCCTCACTCACCTCCGAGAAAGTGCAAAGTCTGGAAGGAGAGAAGCTCTCTCCAAAATCCGATATTTCTCCACTCACCCCACGAGAGTCCTCACCTTTATATTCACCTGGCTTTTCAGATTCTACCTCTGCAGCCACAGAGAATGCGGCAGGTCGCCAAACCTCTTCCCCACCATTGGATGCTGCTTCTGCAGAGCCCTATGGCTTCCGTGCCTCCATGTTATTTGATACAATGCAACATCATCTGGCCTTGAATAGAGACTTGACCACATCTAGTGTGGAGAAGGACAGCGGGGGGAAGACACCCGGCGACTTTAGCTATGCCTATCAAAAGCCCGAGAAAACCACCAGATCTCCAGATGAAGAAGATTATGACTATGAATCATATGGGAAAACCACCCGGACCCCCGATGTGGGTGGCTATTACTATGAGAAGACAGAGAGAACCATGAAGTCCCCATGTGACAGTGGGTACTCCTATGAGACCATCGAGAAGACCATCAAGCCCCCAGAAGATGGCGGCTACGCCTGTGAAATTACTGAGAAAACCACAAGGACCCCTGAAGAGGGTGGTTATTCATATGAGATCAGCGAGAAGACAACCCGGACCCCTGAAGTGAGTGGCTACACCTACGAAAAGACTGAGAGATCTAGAAGGCTCCTGGATGACATTAGCAATGGCTATGATGACTCTGAGGATGGTGGCCACACACTTGGAGACTGTAGCTACTCCTATGAAACCACTGAGAAAATTACCAGCTTCCCTGAGTCTGAAAGCTATTCCTATGAGACATCTACAAAAACAACACGGAGTCCAGACACTGAGACATACTGTTATGAGACCATGGAGAAGATCACCAAGACCCCACAGGCATCCACATACTCCTATGAGACGTCAGACCGATGCTACACTACAGAAAAGAAGTCCCCCTCCGAGGCACGCCAGGATGTTGATTTATGTCTCGTGTCCTCCTGTGAATACAAGCATCCCAAGACGGAGCTCTCGCCTTCCTTCATTAATCCAAATCCTCTGGAGTGGTTTGCCAGTGAAGAGTCCACTGAAGATTCTGAGAAGCCCCTCACTCAGGCCGGAGGAGCCCCTCCACCTTCAGGAGGGAAGCAGCAGGGCCGACAATGTGATGAAACCCCACCCACCTCAGTCAGTGAGTCAGCCCCATCCCAGACCGACTCTGATGTTCCCCCAGAGACGGAAGAGTGCCCCTCCATCACAGCTGATGCCAACATTGACTCTGAAGACGAGTCAGAAACCATCCCCACCGACAAAACGGTCACATACAAACACATGGACCCACCTCCAGCCCCCATGCAAGACCGAAGCCCTTCTCCTCGCCACCCTGACGTGTCCATGGTGGACCCAGAGGCCTTGGCCCTGGAGCAGAACCTAGGCAAAGCTCTGAAGAAGGACCTGAAAGAGAAGGCCAAGACCAAGAAGCCGGGCACCAAGACCAAGTCCTCTTCTCCTGTAAAGAAGGGTGATGGGAAGTCCAAGCCCTTGGCAGCATCCCCCAAACCAGGAGCCTTGAAGGAATCCTCTGACAAGGTGTCCAGAGTGGCTTCTCCCAAGAAGAAAGAATCTGTGGAAAAGGCTACAAAGGCCACCACCACTCCTGAGGTCAAAGCCACACGTGGGGAAGAGAAAGACAAGGAGACAAAGAATGCCGCCAATGCCTCCGCATCCAAGTCAGCGAAGACTGCAACAGCAGGTAGGTGGGGGTATCCCTTTACAGACCATGGTTGTGTTTGCACTTGACACTTGTCTGCTTCTCTGTTTGGCGTTTTGCTGGGAAGAGCAGGGAGCAGGGACTGTTCTTCACCTTCCCTCTGCCTTCCTCTTCTGCCTAAAGGTACACCTCTTAGCCCAATGTGGCTCCCAGGCTTAGAGAAAGCAGAGTACATGGTCCAGGGCTGCTGGAATCCATCAGGCTGCAAGCCTGGTTGCAAACTTTCAAAAGTAAGAACGTGTGTCTCTGGCTGTTCAGGGAGACTTCAGGCACATTGGCCCTAAAAATCACATTGAGATGATAGGCCAGGAGCTCCCAAAGGCCTAGAGCAAACTGGAGGTTCCCTAGCAAACTTGGAATGTTCAGTCTAGGCACAATATTTATTTCTTCTGGAAAGTTTAAAATGTACAGTTGTTTTTTTTTTTTTTTTCGAGACAGGGTTTCTCTGTGTAGCTTTGCGCCTTTTCCGGGAACTCACTTGGTAGCCCAGGCTGGCCTCGAACTCACAGAGATCCGCCTGGCTCTGCCTCCCGAGTGCTGGGATTAAAGACATGCGCCACCACCGCCCGGCTAAAATGTACAGTTTTTAAATTTACATTTTTTTAAAAGCCATCATTTGGTCAGCATGTGCCGATTGAAACATCTGCTGTGTTTTCTTACCTACTCATGAACAGAGTAATTCCAGTTGACCATTAGTCTAATACAAAGAGAAGGGTGCATTAAAGGCTGTTTCTTCTTCCTTCCTACCCATGGCCTCACTAACACAGTGCTTTTCCAGACTGGATTTCAACTCGACGGGAGCTAAATAAAGAAGTCTAAATAAAGTAAATAAATAAACTAAATAAAGTCTGAGGGCTCCCGATTTGCCACTGACACACAGCAGTCTCCATTTCTTAGCAGCGACTTGAGGCTTTCGGTTTGTGAGATAGGTTCTAGCCTCATAGCCCTGGCTGGTTATGGTTTTGTGATCCTCCAGCCTCTACCTCCTGTTCTGGGATCACAGGAGTGCACCACCAGAACCAGTGTGAGCAGGCTTTTGACGGAACGGCTCCTGGACAGCAGAATTCCTCCTGTTGCTTTAATCACATCTAGTAATACACTTTGTTTGCATCCCATAATTACCCAGACATCTTCAATCACAAAATAATACACATTTACCCAAATGTGTAAAGCAAAAACTTAATTTAAGCATTTCCTTGATATATGAGGGAAAATCCAAGAGACCAACTTCTGGGGCTTTCAAATCCAGCACCCTTTAGGACATATTAATTAGTTCCAGCCTCAGGTTTTTATTTTGACATTAGATTTCGTCAGGCTTGGCACTTACATAATTCAAATAGAAAACAAACTGAATTTGGTCATGATCAGATTAAACATAAAACCACCAGATAATTAACTCCCTGTTTTAGAAGAGTTGACAACCATCTTATACTTAGGAGAAGGCATGGAATTCATCTAAATAAGATCTAAATAGGAAGAAAAACAAAACAAAACAAAACAGCACAGCTGAAATTTGCTAAAACACTAGCTCATATAACTGATTAATTGTTTTTTCTTTTGGCATCTAAAGAGGTAAAGACAGTGCTGTTGAGATAGTTTTGTGGGTAAATGCACTTGCCACTCAAGCCTGGCGACCTGAGTTCAATCTCTGGGTGCCAATGTGGGAAGTTAGCCCCTCTGATCCCCACATGTATTCTGGCATGCATGTGCCCCTGTACTCATTCACACTCAGATTTCTAAAACAGGCAAAAGGAATCATAAATTGACTTTGAAAACAAACCTAAGTGGGCATTTGATAGCTTTGATGCTTGGTATATTTGGGTAAAACATTTATCGATGATAAGGATTTTCCTGTTCAAGGGAAAATTGTAGACATCGTGATGGCTAATTCATTACATCATAGAGGATACTGCGAACACCTGATCCCCCTCTTGCCACTTCTGTGATTATAGGTGTGTGCTGCCGTGGCTGGCTTCTAAGTCAGAATTCTTAGGGGGTCCTCAAATGGATAGCTTGAGGCTTTTCAGCCCAGAGTCTCTCTCTCTCTCTCTCTCTCTCTCTCTCTCTCTCTCTCTCTCTCTCTTTCTCTCTCTCTCTCTCTCTCTCTCACACACACACACACACACACACACACACACACACGGTCTCCCAACTTACTTATAAAATGAATTCACTTATCTAAATACAACTCTAGCCCATTCTCACCATCTCCACCCCCCAAAGTAAAATGGGAGAGTTGATGGAATTCACAGGTGTTTTGACTTTGGGACGGGCAGTTTTTAAACTTCCCCATGGAGAAAGGAAAGAATCAGCATGTAGACTCTAGCTGTTTTGAATGGCTTTGCAGCAGTGACCTGAAAACCACTATCATTTGAATCATCTGGGCTGAGCAGATAGCGGTGTCTAGGGCCTGTAACAGTTAGGTCAGATTCAGCAAGGTGAGGCCTGCATCAATAATCATCTGCAGTGATTCTGACTATGTGGCAGAGTGCTCTTCCTTCCTTCTACTAGTGTTTCCAGAATACTACACCAAACAGGGGTGTTGCTAGTCATTTTTTTTTTTTACTCTTTTGGCTCTTTGCTCTTTTGGGGGCCCACCACCCAGATCCTAAATAAACCACACACATGGAGGTTTATACTTATTATAAATGCCTGGCCTTAGCTCAGCTTATTTCTAGCCTGCTTTTCTTAACTTAAATTATCCCATCTACCTTTTACCTCTGGGTTTTTTCCTTTTCTTACTTCTGTATATCTTACTCTTACTCTGTGGCTGGCTGTGTAGCTGAGTGGCTGGCCCCTAGTGTCCTCCACTCCTTGTTTTCTTGCTTCTCCTTCTTTTTCCTCCCAGATTTTCCTTTCTATTTATCCTCTCTGCCTGCCAGCCCTGCCTATCCTTTCTCCTGCCTCGCTATTGGCCATTCAGCTCTTTATGAGACCAATCAGGTGTTTTAGACAGGCAAAGCAACACAGCTTCACAGAGTTAAACAAATGCAACATAAAAGAATGCAACACATATTTGCATCATTAAACAAATGTTCCACAGCCTAAACAAATATAACACATCTTAAAATAATATTCTACAACACAGGGGTGCCCAGGCACTTTGGGGGCTCATCCAAATCTTGGCTTTTCCCAGCTCTTTCTGATTTAGGCTGGGAATTTTGGCTGCCAAGTGTTTGCCCAGGCTGATCTGGCATGGTTGGTTACCTAAAGCCTAGTCTTTCTGGACCCTCCTTTTGCCAAAGATTGGTGTCCAACCCTGTCTAGGGAGAGACATTTACACTTTCTAAGGAGAGTGGGCTAGCCCATCCATTTACTGGATAAGCTTGAGGTGCTGAGGACCCTATGGACCATATGGGGTTGAGGTCTGAACTGCTTTCTAGATCAAATGTTAGGGAATCCCATTGAGCTTTTTTATTTTTTTAATAAGAGACCCTAAAAAGGATTATTAAAGTCACTAAACTATGGTTTGCCAAATACAAATGCTTCCTTTGGATTTTTAAAATGTTTACATATGCACTTACCTAGTATTTATTAAAGATGAAAATCTGCATACTGGTAAAGTGAGTGTACTTTTCATTTTTTACATGAAGAATTAAATTCTAGCTGAATACTTGATACTGTGGAATGGAGAGTATCATCAACGTTTTTCAGACTTGACCAATAGTCTTGTTTTATAATCATCTCTGCTGAGAATATTGCCTCACATAAGTATGTAGTACAGAATGGCAGAAGTATGTGTAGAGCCATTTCAGAAATTATTTTGCAGCTCCAACCCAAAATTTGTTGAACAATTTTCTTTTCTGAAGCCCAAGTCATTAATTCAAATAGCAGTGTTTTATTTTTAAATCAAATGTTCTAGCACAAGCCAATCCAAAGATACACTCATATGATATGTACATGCTGAGGTGGTGGTAGCAAACTATGAGAAGTCTGTCTTCCGGTAATTAAACCATTATGTTTCTACAAGAGCAGTGTGTTTCAGACACCATCCATTGCCACCACACAGTAGGGCGGCAAGCACAGTGCACAGTGGGCATGCCTTGGTCCAGAACCAAGGCTGCAGCTGAAGTTATGTGAGCCAGGCCGGCAAACACTGCCAGAAGAGGCCCCATGTACTCATCTGGTTTTGAATTAATTTCTGGTCATTGGTGACCAGAAGCCTCTTCCTATTGAAACATGGTTATTGAGCCATCCACATTTAGTTGTTCAGTCCATATGGGCATCAGAACCCATGGTTTAAGCCACCATCTTATAGTGCTTTTCAAATTAAAATGCACATCAGTAGATCCTTGAGTGGAGAGTACTACTATACTACCTAATTCCTTCTTTTGAAAAGCCCTGAAAACTCTTTTTAACTTCCTAATGGGTTGTCTGCAAAGGGAAGCCATCTCATCCTCCATTTTTCTTATTGAGATGATTAACGACCATGGTCTATTTTCTCAAATTCCCAGTGTCTGATGCCCTGTACAAGGCTCCATCTGGGGACAAGTAGATGCATTGGTGTCTTCACACTGCTATGACCCTTGCTTTGTCTTTGTTACCAAAGGACCAGGAACCACTAAGACGGCCAAGTCATCCACCGTGCCTCCAGGCCTGCCTGTGTATTTGGACCTGTGCTATATTCCCAACCACAGCAATAGTAAGAATGTTGACGTGGAATTTTTCAAGAGAGTGAGGTCATCTTACTACGTGGTGAGTGGAAATGACCCTGCTGCTGAGGAGCCCAGCCGGGCTGTCCTGGATGCCTTGTTGGAAGGGAAGGCTCAATGGGGAAGCAACATGCAGGTAAGAGCACAAGGCTCACATCTGAGCTGCACTTGAGCTAGGGCTAGAGGCAAAGAGGCGGAACCATGTTTAAATAGGCATCTTTGTGATTATGGATTCGTATGCGGTGTCTCCTGAATGTTGTATGTGAAATATACTGCACAGAAAGTCAGCTTAACATACAGAAGATAGCCCAGAGTAGACCTCTTTTGTTTGTTTGTTTGTTTGTTTGTTTGTTTTCAAGACAGGGTTTCTCTGTGTAGCAGCCTGTCCTGGAACTCACTCTGTAGACCAGGCTGGCCTTGAACTCACAGAGATCCCCCGGCCTCTGCCTCCTGAGTGCTGGGATTAAAGGTGTGTGCTACCATGCCCGGCCCAAAGTAAAATTCTCGATAGGCCCACCATCAGTGGCAGAGGAGGAGAAACACCTTACCTAAGACAAGAGTTCGTGTAAAATGACCTGAAATGAATCGCTCTTCCTCCAGCGTGTTGAGTATTGTCCGTGTGGATCAAAGTTGTCCTGTGTCTGTGGAATTGCTACTAAGGAATTGTTTTTACTTACTTGTGTTTCACCTGTAGACTAAAACCGGGAACATGGTCACTGGGCTAGGAACATGGGGATCAAGTCTCCAGGTGGAATTTCAGAGTGGTGTCATTGTTTATTCAACATCAGACCCTCAGATCTGGCCATGAACCACCCAGTCTCTATGTCTCTATTGGGCTGTGATTACTGGTTATCTGGTTTATGGGTTGTTTTTTTTTTTTTTTGTTTTTTGTTTTGCATATAATCACCTAGCAACCTGTGTTGGAATCTTGAATAAGATTAATTTATAATATTTCCGTAGTATTCACATGAGAAGTATCAATCAGCACCCCACTCCTATATCACATAGTCTTTGTTTTCAGGCCAAGGGGTGGCCTTCTGAGGGTTTTAAGCTGTAATAACTAAAAGTCCTTGTACTAAATATGGAGTATAGTCCAGACAACATTTCCCCCATGTTAAGGGAAATATGAGAAGCTGTAGCTAATCCAAACACTTCTTAACACTACATACAGCACTGAAAAACCAACAGTGAAATTTAGATGAATGAACTGACAAGTCCCCAGCTGATTTAGAGTCTAGTTTCCAACTCCTCCCTTCAATGGAAAAAAAAAAAAAACTTTTATTTTTACAGCTTGGTTGTGGTTCCTGGAAAGTATCAGTTGAAAACTTCATTTGCATTTTTTGGGGGAAAACCTTTATCCTTCGTCCCCTTCTTGTAGGGCTCCAACCAATGCCTCGCTCTGTTTTGACTTCCGGCATCTCTCTCTGCCCTTTAAATATCCCCTTTTCTCCCCCTCTGTAGGTGACTCTGATCCCGACACATGACTCAGAGGTGATGAGAGAATGGTACCAGGAGACCCACGAGAAGCAGCAAGACCTCAACATCATGGTTCTAGCAAGCAGCAGTACAGTGGTCATGCAGGACGAGTCCTTCCCAGCATGCAAGATAGAACTGTAGAAACCGAAGCCGGCCACACCACAGGATTTGAACTTTGTTTCCAGAAATTCTTGAATTTGAAACTACCTTTTCTAAAACGTCCATTCATCTAATTAAGTCACTGAACAATTACCTGCCAAATGCTATACTGTGTCATGTGATGCAAGTCACTAATATTTCTCAGTCTTTGCTGATCGCTAAGGGAAGTAACCATATTCCCACAATAGGATTCAAGTTACTGCAAAATTACCTACCCCCCTGTTCATCTCTGCTGAACATTTGGAAGCCATGCACTCGCGCACCCAACTGACTTCTGCTAGGTATTGGTATTTGTCTTAGAGAGAGAAAGAGAGAGGGAAAGAGAGGCAGAGGGAGGGAAGGGAGAGAGGGGGGAGCGAGGGACAAAGAGAATGCAGGAGAGAGAGAATGAGAGAGAAAGAATGAGAAAGGAAAAGAATGCAAGAGAAGGCGATGTAATGGTGAAGAGTTCTCATGTGATGCCCAGGGAGAAAGAGTGGGCAGGATGGGGCATATGGAAGACACCAGCAACTAGGTCTGCATTTTCTCTGACAGCAGCCGTTCTGTGGTCTACACCGGTGAAGTGTTCTGTTTTCATCAGAGTCATCAGAAAGAGTCTGAATCTCCTAAAGCATGTTTCTAAAGAACAGAAAGAATGAAGCCTGTTATGAGGGCATGAGATTTTTTTCACGCCTTAATTAAATCAACGCCTTTCCTATAAAGGCTGCCCACGGCATAATGTAGCAAGTGTAGACTGGACATGTGAGTGGCTGGAACCCCAGTCAGAACTCTCCGACTTTTCCAACACCATGAGTAGGTTGATCTAAGGCATGCTCCCAGCACTTGTCCACCCACTTAGTCCACACCAAGTCAACCTGCATGCAGCAACACCCAAGTCCACCCCAGTTAACTGAAGCAAATACCAAAGCAGTTGGGAGTACATATGGGAGACATTTTGCCTTAGGAAGTGACTTGAATGTACAAAGATACTTGATGCACTTATTTTTTATTGTGAGACAGCAAGTTTTTCAAACATCCATGTAGGATTGTAGATACTCCAGGTAAAGGAGCCTGTGGGGAGGGAAGGTACTAGAAGCTCATCTGATTGGTTCAACGGTTTAGTGCTGAGTCATGCTTGCTGAAGACCACCACTTCCGGTGATGCAGCCATGGCCTCTCAGCCAGACGAGTTGCACCTTTCCTAGCTTCTTTAACTACTTCAAGTTCAAGATTGAAATGGCTTCTATGATCAGAACTGGGAAAACAGTGAATCTTGTGGTGGAAGAGGTTCCCAGCAAGTGTACAGTATTTGCCTCCCTTTGTCTTGCATTGGCTATTTTACTTTTTCCATTAATTTCAACACAATTACGGGAACACATGTACAGAAGATTTTTTTTTTTAGATACACGAGAACTTTTCATAGATGAACTTTTCAATGAGTGTTTTCATTTACAGGAAAATGCAAAGAACATTTCAACTGATGGTCTTTTTTTTAATTTTAAGTGTTTTATAAGACAAAAAAAATTGAAGTTTTTTGGAGGTTCTGGCAAGATTTAAAGTCTGATATTGAAGTCATACTATTTATTACAAACCTCTAGCCACCAGAAATGGTGATGCCTCCCATGCTTTGACTCTCATATCATGAAAGTCTGAGGACGCGCTGTTTGAGAGAGGGTGGATGGCAGGGTAGGCTACTGTTTAGGGCCTTAAGTGCATCACTCAGTCTGTCCCACCTTCTCCTTTCAAGATTGTCCACCATGAGGTTAAAAGAGCCAAGTTCAGAAGAACCCTAGCACCAATTTGCTCGGGGGCTTTCTTTTCTGGAAAACATTAAGTAAAAGAAATAATAGAGCGAAAACAAATGAATTCCCAACTCCTATGTTCACCATGTAGAGTTCGGACATAATGTCCATTGATGTCATCACTGAACCACAAACCTATGAAGCCAGATCACGAGGTGAATGGATACCAAGTCTCAAGTGGCAGATCCATGTACCAGGGTTCAGAGATGGCGGACTTCTCGGTGACAACCGTGCTGTGCTCTGTCACACTACATTTCCTGCAGACTCTTAAGATCTACGGAGTAGTGAACAATGACCTCATTTTATTTTCTATGTTAGTTATTTATTTCAGAATTTACATTTTAGTTGATTTTCGTCTGTGAAGTATATGTTTCGCACTGCTATTTACTCTGAGGGTTTAAACAATGCTTCTCCAGGGTCCCCTCACTGAGGACCTGTGCAGTCTACTTAACGCTGTGAATCACATTTTCCAAATGTTTAATTTTTTAAAGAAAATTAATATTCTATTTTTGTTAGGCGTCTCGTAGGAATGCAGTTTTTATTTATTATCCTATTTCTTTTGAACCCGTAAAAGTAAACACATTAAAGGTACAGAATTATGATCGAAAAGTCATCGTGATGAAAACAGACTTCATTGACTATACACTCATTTGTTTCACACTTCGTGAGACAAGCTGAATACATACAAGTTAGTTAATTAATGGTAGCTATTGGGTTGGGCTGCTTAATGCATGAGAAAAGAAGCCGTTTCTAGCCTTCTTGCCAAATCCAGACCTCTGGCTGACTTTTCTTTCATAGAAGATGGAGTTACTTTCCAGATTCCCAATTAAATTTATTTAGCCTATATATTATTTTGTTTTAAAAAATATAAGTATACAAGAGCCATAGGCAGCCTTCAGTTATAACCGCTCTACCCCACACTTGTTGTTTCTACAGAATCAATGGGGACAATACTTTTCAAAACTGGCTCTGATTTCCTACAATCGGGCAGCACCCTCCTGCACCCCCTGTTCTCAGTGATGGCCATGGAGCCGAGGACACCAGGGTGAGCTACATTTGCTTTACAGGTGACTCCTGATGTCCCAGGCACCTCTCCTACCTGTGTGGCTAATCTGATTTTGCTACTTCCATACATACACAATTAGTTTAGAAGTAGCCATCACAATGGACCATGTACATTTGTGGTGAGAACTAAAAACCGACACAGACTTCTAGAAGATTTGTGCATATGATTCTTAATCCGATTGTATAGATTGAATATTTGAGTGGAAGGAATTTCCACCCTCTTTAAATGACGGGATTCTATTGAGCTAGCACTCCTGATCATGACCTTTTTGGTAGTGTAAACAAAATTCCACAGAGACTAAATCTTAGAGATAATCCTCCATTTCAATTTTAACCAATTCTATCCTCTTTTCCCAACCCCCAACCCCCATGCATGCTTTCTCAGTCTTGTGGTGGGACTGGATACAGTGACCGACCCCTCGCCCCAAACACCATTTTCCATGGAATTCAAAAGAAAAAACTTTTTTTTCCTTAATGTTACATATCATAGTGAATGGTTTCCCCAGTGTATATGGATGTTTTAAGTGTTTCCAATAGCTTATGAAATTTAGGAGCTTTCTAATACTCATTTTATAAATTTAATTATTTGCTAATGGAAATTTTGCCAACCTTCCATTTCTGTTACCAGTCTCAGCTCCCGGGAGCGGCGCTACAATTCTGGAGTTGCTTAGCTTGCCTCGCTTACCTCTTCTGACGCCTGTCACAGGAGGTTCCTGCTTGGCAATGCTACTTGTGAGTTAGGATAATGACTTTCCCTTCATTTTTCCTTTTGTACTTCAGATTTAGGAGAAAAGATTCTGTTTCCATGTGAAAGAAACTGTAAGCTTTTATCATTTAACCAGCTGAACAACACACACATCAAAAGCAGCCTAGGAATGAGCACCGCTTTAATAACAATTAGGTTTTCTTCACCTGGTGTTACAACTATTCACTATTCCAAAACATAACAAAACAGAAAACTGTGACTTTATGAATTCATTTCCAAGGCAGCATCAAAAACCGAAAAGGAAGGAAAATAAGGAAGAACCGGCTTCTCCGCGCTCGCGCACGTGTAGAGCTCCACAAACTGGAGGCCTGGAGAAGCGGCTCTGCTCAGCTGCCCTCGCCCCAGTGATGGTTCCGAGTCTTGCTTTCCCCACACCGCAGGCAGCGTGCGGTCCTGAGCCCGGCTGTGGAGAAGCAGCTCACTCCTCTCTCTCGTTCTGAATGGTGTTTGTGTCGGTCTGCAGCTGTGTATGGTATTATGTCTTATAATCCTGCATCACTTCCATCCTATCCAGTCATATCTAATGTAGAAAAATTAGTTTCCAGTGAAAGTAATATGTAGTGCTTTTATGATATTTGTGTGCAATATCCCCTCTTCCATTGAGGATATTTGATGTAAAGGAAAAAAAAAAAAAGCAAAATAAAAAAAAATCAGAAACTCAGTTCCACAATAAAATACAAAGTGGCAAAAGTTCGCTCGTGTGCTGAGACATCTTTGGCTTTCTTGTCACCTGGAATTTGCTGCCACGATCAGCCATTTCATGGTGGGCTCCCTAGCTGCGGGTGATGGGCTGGGAGGGCCCTGAACTGATTTTTGCAACTTATTTGTGGTGTCTCTTTTATAGTTGAGCCAATAGCTCCTCAGGGGAGGGATGTTGTGCTCACAAGAAGGAGGCTTCTGAATATGGCTTTTGTAATCAAGTGGGCATTTGATGACTGGTGAACTACAGGCTGGGAAACACACACCCTAGCAGTGGCCGGCACACTCAGACAACTTCTGAGGGTAGTTTAAGGATTAGCATTTTGAACTCTGGAGATGAAGAAATAAAAAAATAATAAAAAAAGGAAATGCTTTTATACCATTAGGTAATCAAAAGACAGTTTCTGTTTATAAATCATATATAATTATTTTTTCTCCATAGCCTTTAATCTGGCATTTAAATCCCATGATGGAATTTATTTTCCGATGGGTTTGACCAGAATAAACTCCCTGTCTTCTGAACATGTCAAGGACAGATCTGGAATCTGTTGTGCATACATGATCTCAGTAAACCCACACACAGACTAGGCAATGATCTTGCTTTAGACAAATATTTGAACATATTTTAGTCACATGGTCTAAGGCACATTGCCACTGTTGTTTATTCAAGCTTCGTCATTTCTGTACAGGGAATAGCATCTTCAGGGCCATAAGCAAGGGCCAAACCAGAGGAAGAAAAGTTTACTTGAGCCAAGAAATTGTTAGACTATAAGGCAAGCTTCCAGGTGTCACTGTTGGAAAGCCCTGCTCATGGCTCTCATTTTTAAGGTGGGGTTTTACAATATTTATAATTTTCATTGTTGAAAAGTTCACATCACATTTTCTGCTGTTACAATTCACTGGAGCCGAAAGAAACTCTGAGCCCATTTCAGGCATAAGCTCTTCTCATCCACACCTGGGGAGGCTATTGGGCGCCAACAGAACCACAGTCCTGACTCCCACAGTCATGTCACAGCATCTTCATTTGGGAACTCCAGACTTCTAGTCCACTTATCGGGAAGCTAATTCAGACAAGTCATCGCTTGCCCCTCTCCCCGAGGAACCGTGTCCAGAAAGAATAATGATCTGCCCTTCACTGTCTATTTCATATGCATATTTGGTCAGAGAAGGCACAACCCATTGCTCTCCAAGTTTATGCTATCACTGCAGAAAGTCTGTTAGGTGCCCTGCCCATAGGTCTTAGTCCAGGGGTTCTGAACTAGGGTTTTGGACTAGGGAGTTCTTGAGGTGTGGTAGAGGGCTCTCCTGTGCTCTCTGAGATGTTTACAGCATTCCTGGCCTCTATTCAGGAGATCCCAATAGCAGCCCCTTAGCTGAGTGTCAGAAATACCAACCTGCACTGCTAAAGGTGCCCTGGAAGGAAACTACTCCCGGTTGAGAATCACCGTCTGGGGTTTTACCCCAGGCTCCCGCAGAGAGATGCCACTGGTGATGCATGGTTCCCGGTCTCATACCAGGGGTATTCACTGGTTGTGGTAGTGTGGGAGGCCCGCCCCGCCCCACTTTTCCCCCAACGTACTCTTGAGTAGAGAGAAGTGAGAAATATTTAGATAGAAATACAGAGGGGAGAGAAAGAGATAGAAACATAGGATAAGCCAGGCGGTGGTGGCGCACGCCTATAATCTCAGCCCTCGGGAGGCAGAGATAGGTGGATTTCTGAGTTCAAGGCCAGCCTGGTCTACAGAGCAAGTTCCAGGACAGTCAGGGCTACATACAGAAACCCTGTCTTGAAAACAAAACAAAACAAAACAAAAACTCAAAAATCAAACAAACAAAAACATAGGATAGCCTTAGGAGGGCTTGGATCAAAACCCACCAGCCCCTTCTGGCTCTGCTAAAGGGCTTTTAAAGGGATACCAAGGGGGCGGAGCAAAAGACCTCCCCCAGCACAGCCAAGTGCAGACTCTTCCAATCACCTGGTAACCAGGCACTGCACATTGTCAATCCATCTCTTAATGCAGCCCTGCTGGGTAAAGCAAGTTCCCATCTCACTAGGAAACCTTTGTGGGCCTCCACACGGTAGCAGGCTAGGAGGAGGCCTGCAGCGCCACCAGCCAATGAAAGAATGGGGTTCACAAGTATGTACTTGACTGCCATGGCCCTTGGTGGAAGCTGCTGCGGTGTGCACGGGGAGACTACTCTTGGAGGGCCCCCAGCAGGAGGGAGCCTGCCCTATCTACCCCCACATAATTGTGCATTTCCCTTGGTTTTCCTCTTTCCCTGTTGATTTTCTCCCCCCTTTACCTACCTTCTTTGGATCACTCCATTTGAGTCCTTGTCTTCTAGCCTGCTCTTGTGTGGGAGGTTGTGGGGGGGTGGGTATTCCAAACAATGACCCGCCAGTCTGAGCCGGCTTGACTCGGGCTCTCCGGCCCATTGAGGGTGGCCTTGGTGCTTCACCGTTTTCCTAAGACTTTGTTTTCACACATGGGGGAAGCCCAGCTGCAACAATACTCACCACGTTCTTATGGATTAATTACCATACTGCATACAAAGGGTTTAATATGCTATCTGGCTAGGAACGATCAATAAATCTTAGCTTTTGCTGGGTGTGGTGGTGTAGGCTTCTGGAGTCTCCTCTTCCTAGTTGTCTGCCTGGAGGCAGGTAGGCAGACAACTAGGATGCAAGTGAGACAGGGATCATTCTGATATGCTCTCTCTCCCGGTAAAACCTCTACCGGACAACTTTCACTGGGTCTGAATTACAGGTTTCCTTGTGGTTAAACCCCCTCCTTCGTATATATGGCTTTTAACATGTCAGTAGTTTTCTTGGGAGAATAATACAGCTCAGTCTTCAGACTTCCAACCTTAGAGGAAATTCTACTCAGTCATGGTAATTACTGTTCTCTGGATACAGTACTTTAGACGGGAAGAGCTCCTGTCTTCATGGAGTTTAAGGTCTGGTGGCACTCTCACTCATGAGTTCAGAGAATTCATTGAGAATTCACAAAATGGACAGGAGTTGACAGGCAAAGGGGGGCTGCAAATGTGCCCTGAGGATGGTTCATAAAAACCTAGAGGGATGAGGGTGGGCTCTGGGTTCAATCTCTTCAATTCCATGGCAGTGGGAAGCCAGGCAAGGAGGCACTCAAAATGAGTATTCTCTTCTCTTCACTGGCTCCATTTGATTCCAAATGGTGCCCACTTCTCTGGGGCACACACCTGTGATCTCAGTATTTAGTAGGAGGCAGAGGATGGATAAGCTCGAGCATGAGGCTAGCCTGGGCTACACAGCAAGACTGTCTTACCTACCATAATAGAAGAGCCCAGAGACAGGGAAGACCAACACAGAGCAAAGCCAAAACCTCTGACTCACTTTGGTATGTCAGGAGCTACAGATTAAGTCTCAGGAAAATGGGCCTGCCAGAGTGATGTCTATGTCACAGGAGGCCAGGAGAGCCAGCAGAGGGTCAGATTCCATACAAGTAGAGGAAGCATGCCACTCAAGGTCATCAGAATGGAGCAGGGAGAGGGCCCTTAAGTGGCGGCTCAGAGCTCACAGGAGGAGATATTCCTAACCTCAGTTCACTGGCATGGGTTCTGAGGGCCTCAAGCATCTCTAGGCAACACAGGCAGATGGTGGTAGCCCTCGTGGGGTGCTTCTCTGCCAGGCCCATTTCTACATCCTTTGTTGTACACAGGCAGGAAACCTGCCTCCACCTGAACCCCTGACTGTATCCACTCAGTGACCCAAATGACACGGGCTTCTAAAAATGCTCCTGATACCCAGCTCTAACTCCTTGCTCCTCCTCACCAGCCATTTGCATGTACTTATTTTCTGCAGTGGTTAAAGATTCCCCAAAGGGCATCATACAGCTACAGGGGTCATGTATGAAATAAAAGCAGAGAAAGGCACCTCAAATCTGAGACCTTGGGTCGTTTGCCCCAGATTCTCCCCAGTTGAGCAAGGAGGAAAGTCTGTGCTGGGCTAGGTTATCAAGGTTGTCCACTGCACAGAAGACATCAATGGAAGGGCAGAGGACAGCGACTGCTAGAAGCCTCAGCTGTCAAGGAAGAGAGGGCATCATAGTTCAGGAGACAGGTGTGCGGGGAAGGGACAGCAGACTGGAATGTCAGGAGACCTAGGATGAGGACACAGTCACAGAGGACTGAGGGGGACTTTGCAAGCTCCCACCGGGGCAGTGACTCAGAGACAGGTATGTCTCTTTGAGCGAGGATTGGAATTGCAATAGGGGCATTAGGGAATGAAGAATGAAGGCAAAATTAGGAGCCAAAGAATGAACAAGATGCTTCAACAGCAATGGTCATTCCTTGGTTGCCACTGGACTTATCCTGACTCTATAAAAGGATGGCCAAGAAAACCCTGCCTTTGATAAACCAGGATGCTTTTGGTGATGAGTCAGTGCTACCAGCTGGGAGGACCCTGGCTGAGGTTAGCCATGGAGGACACAGTGTGGGTTGGGGCAGCAGCAGATGAACTCAGCTTTATCTCCTTCCTTACAGCATGGGGATAATGGTGCTACCTCACAGGGCTCAAGATGCTGGCACACCACAAGTCTCCGATGACTCTGAGTAATGACTGTAATTATCACGCTTGTCATAGTCTGATGGAAGAGGCCTAAAATGTGCTGTTCAAAACAGTAAGATTAAGGGCAGGACCCTCTCCCTCCTTTTCACCACAGATAAATGGTCTGAGATTATTTGGTGTCTTTATTTCTCCAGGTTTTGATAGAAGAATACAGTCTTGAACAAAGATGCACCACTGCACTGAGAGGCTGCATCACACAGCAGGCCGAGTCCCCAAACCTCTCCCCGAGAGGCTTCCGGGAAGGTTATGTCCCATCTTCTGACAGTCTGCACTGACTTCTGTCACCTCCGCACTTCAAGTTCCATCCCTTCTCATTTTCTCCTTTAACAGAAAGGCTTGCTCTAAAGTTGTCTGTGTGTACATGTGTGCACACGTGTGTACCAAAGGTTCATTTTACGTCTCTGACAATGTGTGGGAAAAGTTACTCCAGTCAGGCCACAAGGACCTCACACCCAGGCAGAGTTTCTCTCAAAAGCCCCCACATCTCTAAATGTCACTGTGGGTTCCTACAATCAGAAATCTGGTGAGGCTGTGGTCTGGAGACCTGTGCTGGACTTCTCCCAGAGGGGAAAGAGGAGGGCGTCGGGCGGTGGGAATGTGTGAGCACCCAAGGCCTAATCACCAGCAGCATATCTGCACTAGTCGGGACTATGGGGCACAAGGTCTCAGGACGTGCAGCTTGTGGCCCCACGTGCCTGGACAAGGGCCAGAAACCGTTCAGACCTCTGTGCTGCAGACCCGATTCCGCAGCTGTAGCTTCCTCCATCACCCTCACCAGGTATTGAGAACTTTCCACACTCTGTGCCCAGGACTCCACTGTGAGCCCCGGAAGCCCGTTAGAGATTTTAGGTGGAGGCTTTGGCCCAATCACTTGCCACTTTCTTAGTTCCCGGGCCCTTGACATCTGGATGGGCAGACAGTGTGTTGACATGCAGCACATGGTGGCTTTCGGGCTATGCATGGCTTGCTGAGAGAAAAGGAGAAGCTGGCCAGCGCAGGCTGAGTCCCATCTGTCTGTGCCGGACACTGGGCTGGCCCACACAGTCCTCGCGCAGGGCTGCCCTGCGGCTCTCTAGGCTGCAGTCTTTGCTGCACTCAGGGCCTGGTACTCCTGCTTTGCTCTCTCCCTCTGCTCCTGTTCCCTCTGGATCAACTGCATCCGCTCCAGGTGCCACTCATGCAACGTCTGCTCATAAGCAGCCAGGTCCTCGGCCTCACAGGCGGGGAGTTTTTCTTTGACAAGCTGGGTGGTCAGAGTCAAAAGGCTTTCTGCCTCAATCCTGCCCAACTCCTGCAGTTTAGACTGAGAGGCCTGTTGGAAACAAAGAAAAAAAAATTAAGATAAGGGAGCAGGTGGGAGAAAAAGGAAATGAGAAGCAATTAAGTCCTCTGCTAAACAGCCACACAATCTGCTTGCAGGAAGAGATGCTTTGCAGGAAGCTCCTAGGCTCTCCTCCAGGTGCAGCTGCCTGGAGCTACTTTCTCCAGCTCAGCAGTTACTCAAAGACGTGGCGCAGCCCGCGTAATCACATCACCTTGACTCACAGAGTGCAACTCCACTGCCCTACTCTTATTTAAGCCACAAGGACAGCAGAGGTGTAATACACATTTCCACTCGGGCCTGCTCCTGAGCAAGCAGTGAGCTCCAAGTAACAGGATTCTAGGATGCGAACAAGATGGCGGAGACTTCTGAAGCCAGAGCCAGCTCATCCCTGTCTTTTCATTTAACTGACTTCAGTTGAGTCCCTACCCTGGGTTTCTTTCAACAGCTGGAACTCATTTCAGGGATTTCTCACTAATGCTAACCAGCTTTCTGAGTGCATGCACAGGGCAGGCCTCCACCTGCTGCGCCCCCCTGCAGCTTGGCCCTTACCTCCTGCTTGCTTACAGCTCCATCTGAGGTGGCAGCCTGGCTGGGTCAGCCCGGGATTCCCGAAGAAGTACTAAAAGCATTAATCTACTTAAGTGCTTCAAGATATACATCACCAGAAAGTGGCTTTTAGGCCCAGCTGCAGCTCAGTGGCAGATGTCCACATTCTCATCCCGAGGGGACGTAGTGGACAGGATAAGGCCTGGCCAGCAAGAACGGTGGAAGGAGGAAGGCCCATGAGCTCCAAGGAGCCGACAGGTCTAATTACAGAGAACTAAGCCCCAAACGGATTACCTTAGACTAATGAAAATCAGCTAACAGGAAGAAAAGGAAATACAAACTGAAAATGGTTTCTTTCTGACATCATTTTCCAGGTAGTCTGAAGCCAAGGAGATAGCCAAGGACACCAGAATAAAATCTCAACTGTGAGGGAGCCGAGTTTTGTCCAAAGTCAACTCCAGCTCCGGACAGGCTCAGTGCTGGGTCGTGTTAAGCCGAGGCTCCCCCACCCAGGCGTTGGGTGAGGATAAGGGAAGCACTTAGGGCCTAACACGGCTAAGGTCACGGCTAGCAGCTAAACATGTTTCTGTTCTTTTCTGAATTTTCAAAAGGTGTCCTGCGGAAGTATGACGGCTGAGAGGTTAATGAAGGCACAGGTTTCCATCCTTTGACGATGAAGAACGTGGTGAATGACAATCTGCAGGGCGAAGGAGACTTTTTTCTTTAAGCTTTGTACACTGACAGGCAGAGTTAGGAGGAAGGACTGTGTATGAATTCTCCACTTTGCTTTGTTCTCGGGGATGATAGGAACGTTAATTTTTTATTCTCAGTTTCAAATTATAGAGAGAAGCTGGGCAGTGACCTCCCTTACAGAAGTACTGGGAGAAACAACTGCCTGAAACATAATGGGACCCATAATGCTAAGGGAGGCTTCCCATTGCTGGTTCAGAAGACACAGACTTAGGGGTAAGAATCCAGCAACATTTCTCCCTACCCACTGTGGAAAGGTCCAGCGAACCAGCTGGCATGGAGGGGGCATTTTTACACTCATAATGACTTAATAATTAGAAAGTAATTCTTTCTTTTTGTATTAAATGGACAAGAAAGAGGCATGGAGGAGGACCATGGATCTTCTTCCCTGACACTGATGGCAGAGGATCTTAGGACACAGTTCAAAGCCAGCCTGAGTGCTCAGTGCTGTTCTGGAAACCTGTTTACATGTCATGAAGTGTCAGGCAGTATCTCTAACACCCCCCTGAATAGCACAAAGCTACCAGCCACGAGCCACAAAAGATGCCTGAATCTTATCTCTGCATGTTGAAAATGTGACTGGTGTCTAACTGGGTTTCCAATCGACCATATTTGGTGTAGCGTAGAGAAATGACCAGACACTCCACCCTGAGTGGAAGTCAGGCCCTTGTTAAGAGGAGGCAAGGCATTATCCACCTGTCAGGCACATATGAGGGATCACTGGGGATGCCATGCTGCCTTAGTTGAACAACACTGTGACTGATTAGCTCAAGTACAATTCATAAAAATTCCACCTGTTTCTCTTAAGGCCACAGCCTCTGGGAAGCAATACAAATGCAATTCTTGCTGTGCGTTTTTAATGCCTTTGTGTGTGACTGATGCAGGAAAAGCCTGCCTGTCCATCACCAGAGAGAAGCATGCTTATGCACGGCTGGGAGAGGCTCAATTTCTGCTCTGAATCACCTTAAATCGCTCCAGGTATCGGGGAAGCTTGGAATGTTCTGGTTCCTCGATGTCTAGCTGCTCCACCAGGTTTGCTGAGCCCAAGCTGCCTTCAGCTTCCTGGGGCTGTGGCTCCTCTGAGGCCTGGTCAGCTGGAGATGTCAGCACTGTCAGGACTCTGTCCAGCACATTGAGCTGTGGGGCACAAGAGGGTCAGAGTGACATCATTTGTTTGGACTTTGTGAAGGTCAGAGACAAAGAAAGGGAAAGGGGGGACCCCCAAGACTGAGGATACCATTGTGGGAACAGCAGGGGTTCCTGGAATGCCTGAACGTGCAGGAGGTGCTGGGTTCAATCCCCAGTGCTGCAAACAAGGAAAAAAGAAGGAAACACAATTCTATCCATCAGCCATGCCCTCCCAGACAGCATGAAGAACTCAGTATAAAACAAAAGCTACAGACATGAGCTAAGGATCACCTGTCCGAGTGATTAGCACAATGGTAAATTAAGTTTGTTTGTAATTAGCCAGGTAGGAACCCAGGAATTACGTTTGATGGGCACTAGAGGACCCCCCCCCACACACACACACACACTTTCACGTCTGTCTTTGGAGTCGTCTGGAATTGGGACAAAGGGAAAGAAAAGACCACCACAGACCACAAACAACAAAAGGCTATTCTGAATGCATGGTAAAGCCGCAGGCTACAGGCACCACCCCCGGGAAGATTCAGCTCACAGAGTAGTATAAATTAGGGATCAGTCTAATCCATAGAAGCTGCTGGCCACGGCCGGAGATGCACACAGGAAATTCATTTTAATGAGGGGGTTTCTGTGACTTAAATAGTAAGCAACTGAAAACAGGGAGGGTCGTTTTGTTTGGCTCTCTTACTCCCCCACCTCCACCATGGGGTACACCCCCTTAACCCATGCAGGGCTTGGTCATTAGAGATGGGAAGGAATAGCAGCAAAGCCTGCAGAAGCACCTGCTTGGATGCTGATTAACCCCATCAGTGTCCCAGTAGAACAAAGCACCAGGCTCCAAGGCTTTATTGCTGCTAATACTTTACGTGCTGTATATCACATTCTTGTTGACATTCGAATATATTCCTTAAATTAGAATAAAAAGAATGCAAAGTTGGCTGAAATTAGAAAGAATTATCCCTGGTGAAGGATTCATGCATAACTTGTGTTTTCAATTACCAACACTGAATACAGCCAGCTTCATACACACACATTTCCAAGTGTGTATCCTTGGTTATAACGACTGGGAAAGAATGTGATGGATTCAGTCAGCATAAGGCGTCACAGTAGGTACCGGATTGAGTGTCTCCTGACTGAAATGCAAGCTTCGGGTGAACCTCAGTGTGTTCAAGGTCAAGTCCACACAAATAAGAGGCTCCAAGGCCACTTTTCATTTTGATAAGTGTCTGGGCCTCTCTGGATGGAGCAGCAGGGCCGGGAGGGAACAACTCGGTGTTCAATGTAAAGCCGCTATGTTTCCCAGTCTGGCTGTGCCTAGGGAACTCAGTGTCGGGGTTTAGGTGACTGAGAAATGAACTTTGGCACAGGTGGGAGGACAATGTTTGAGACAGGCAAAATGACGGGACCATGTGACACAGATTCAGCAACAGACATGTACCACAGGACAGTCCAATGGGAAGGAAGACAGACGAGTCTTCTCCAGTATCCAGGTTCTGAGTGGCTGATGAAGACTGAGTGGGTGTTCGTGTGTCTGCATGTGGACTTCAGAGGACAATCTCAGGTGTCACTCTTAGGCATTTTCTGCTTTTTTTGTTTGAGATGGGGCCTCTTGGCTTGGAATCTCACTGAGTAGTCTAGGCTAGTCAGCCAGTGAGTTTCCAGCGATCCATGTCTCTCTGCTTCCCAGGCTGCCATTACTGAGACTGTAGCATGCACTGCTGTGCCTGGCTTTTTGAGTGGTTCTGAGCATCCAAACTCAGGAACTTATACTTGGGAGGCAAATACCAAGAGCCAAGGATAGTAAAGAAAATTGCTATCTAGTCTTTCCAGACTACATGAGGGATAAATCTACCAAGATTATTTAATCTTTCTTACGCCACCTTTAATTCCTTTTGGATGGGGGTAGGGGATGGTGAAGAGGATGGTGTTTATTGAGCTGAGTTTGAATTTCAGGGGAGGGGACAGTTTTCCTCTTACATAACGAGGTATGAATCAACAATAATCTTATTTCCCATTGCCTTCTTGTCAGTAACATTGTGGTTTCTTTTCATCCTTTTCCACGGAATAACTACCAATTCTAGACAAACATAGAAAGCAGGGAAGGGGGAGACAACAGAACAAACTCAAACCACCCAGACCAACAGTGATGACTCCATCTGACCGAGTGCGGGTACAGGAACATACCGCTTCTGCACACAGCCTGAGGTCTTCAGGGGAGGAGGCCACCTTCTCCATCACTTGAAGAGCTCGGTCAAGGTAGCCTGGTATCCACATCAGAGGCATGTCGTGGTACACGGCCTGCAGCCCTTGCTGCAGCTCCACCTTTCCTGTGGCCAAAAGAACCACAAAGACTCCTCAGCTGTGTCTCCCGAGCATGTCTGCAGCCAAAGGCTGGGGAAGGTACCAGCAACCACCAGCCGAGATGAGGAACCTCAGCCTGCACATTTTAAACGCAAGCTTTGTGAATTTGTTTTACGTGTTTCATCTGCCTGGAGATCCACCACAGCCCATGAATCACTGGGCTGAGGAATTGTGAGAGACTGACAGTTTTTTCTACAGAAGGCTGCCCTGAAGACATAAGAAGACGGAAATACTATTTTTGTTTCAAGGCCAAAACCTTCCCAAGGGAAGAAAAAACTTCACAACTTTCCTATTGTGGAAATCCTGTGAACATCTGACAATGTTCCTCTGCCAGGAAATGTGTGATGTGTTTTTAAAAATGCCAAACAGCCAACCTATTGTCTTCATGAAAAGAGAAAGGAAAAAATAAACAAACAAACAACCCTAAATCTTCTTTTCTTTGAGTATTATTATCAGTTCTTAAATCAGAGTCCTAGCAACCTTCTGGCTCATGGGGCCTGAATTTCCCCTGGGTCCCCCAAACTGTCATACGGGCTGTGGTGGGGCAGCAGGATCCTGGGAAGTCCAGGGGCCTCTGCACCAGGGACCAGAGCCCTCTAAGCACTGGCGGGCAAAGTCACCTTGAGCAGCTGGGTCTTAAGTCTGCCTCCACTCATCTTTCCTGGAAGGAGGATTTGGGAAGCCATAGGAGGATACCAGCAGACAAAGCTCCTCAGGTGACGGCTAATTTTAGATCTTTAAGGTGCTTGGGCTGGACAGGGATCATTCTGGGTTGCTGGCCTGAGTCGAGCGAGGCGGCAGAGCAGACACAATGAGAGCAGGGATGGGGGCAGGGTGTCTGATGGCATGGCTGCCTATCACAAGGGACCAGGGCCTCTACCCATAAACAACAGCCAAGTACATTTTCTTAGCCTTGCCAACTTTCTGAACGATCCATGCAGTATAGTAGTCCTGAACATTAATCTGAACACAAAAGGGAAAAATGCAAATCAATATCTAAATAGGAAGCAAATAAGCAAAATGCAATTTTAAGCAAGAGCTGAAGGTTGGGTATGGTGTCATACACCTGCAGTCACAGCGCCTAGGGAGAGGACACAGGAAGACTCAGGTCTGACATTAGCCTAGGCTATAGCAAGAACTTATCTCTGAAGGCCAAAAACCAAGGCTGAGGACAACAGCTCATTGGTAAAGGGCTCACCTAAGATCTTGGGTTCAGTTCACAGCATCACATAAATCAGGCATGCCTGTAATTATAGCACTTAAGAGGTAGAGGCTGGAGGATCAGAAGTTTACAGTATTCCTCTGTGACTACATAGTGAATTCAAGGTCAGCTGGGGATGCAGGAAACTTAGGTCTCAACCAAACAACCCAAAACCTCAAACAAACTCTCCAAATAAAACAGAACAACAACAAAACCTTCAAATCAAACTAAACAACGAAAAGAGTGAACGCTCTGGTGTGAGTTTGCTAGCCGGTCTGACAAACTGAGAGACAGGTCTCTCAGTAGTTAATACTGGAATCAGCATCCAAGAACACACACTCTAGTTTGTCGGTAAAGCTTGGACAGCAGAGAGCCACACCTCAGAAGGACAGGCAGAAGCAAAGAGCAAAGAAAGGGCACTCAGTGGAGGCCTGCCTTCTGAGAGAACAGGGCGGGATGGGGATCTGACGAATCCCTGTGACTGGGGTACACTGGATGCAGTCAGGCTGGATGGTCTGCCCAGATCCCACACACCCTGAGGCTGTCCTCTGCATGTGCCCCACTTCCAAAGCAGTGGCACCAAAGCCACCGTTGCACCTGGTCTGTACAATCACACGGGGCCAACAGGGGACTCTCCCAGAGTAAGCTCTCTGAAGCTCTCCTCCCTCACCTGAAACAAAGTCAAAGCCACAAGCTGAACTTGACTCTTTCTGACCTCCGGGACTGTAGTTGGACACTGTGAAAGACTGGCTAGTTCTTTGGACAGAGTGCCAGAATGTTCTTTATGCTTCCCTCTTCCTCCACAGACCATAAATGAGTTTCACTACAGCTGACAGAATCAGTTCTGACCCTGTCACTGGTGACAGGTCTTATGACATCTCTTGACTGTTCATAACTGTAAGGCCACTGAGGGCCATTTTGTTGTCTATACATGTGGGTTATAACTCCATTAGTAAATTTAAATGAAGTTTTAATTTTATTATGAGACAAAAAGCCATGCCACATCTCTCCACAAGCAACAATATTAATACGGCTCACTTAGCTTACCGAGAAGCGCACAGCCATAGAGCTGGGAGCTCAAGCCCACTGTGTTCTTCTGTTTCAGGCCTGGAAGCAACAGGGACGCACCCAAGTTCCTCTCTTCTTCCCACTGCAACAGAAGACAGCAGATCACTGCCTATTAAAGCCATGGGTACTTCACGCAAATGTGAACTTTTTCATGACACCAAATAGCTTGTATTTAGTAAGCTTATGAAAATAACAAAGTTGTATAGAACTATCCCAATACTATAAATAAGAGGTATTTATATTAGAAAAAAAGTCAGAACAGAAATGCCCTATATATAACTCAAAAGATTCCTAGCTGGTGAAATCATGAAGTCATTTTGGTTTTCTTCTTCACGCTTCTCATTATTTTCCTTTTGGTAATGAACCAGTGCCTTTTACAGTCAGGAAAAAGAAAAGAAAACAGAGTCCACTCTGGCCCCATGCTGACTTGAGAGCATCAAAGAGGCCCTGCATGCTGTCGGCTTCATACTACCCAGCTCCAGGGGGAGGGAGAACACTAACAACATAGCAACCGTAGACTCCTTCACACTGTTAAAATAAGTACCACCATTAAGTTGCTTTTAGATAGATTTGTGCCTCTTGAAAACAAATTAGGCAATCAGAAACACTTAGTGACTACGTCTTTCAACCTAGGGTGTAAAATTGTACTGCAATAAAATTGAAGCCTTTTGAGACATGGAAAGAAAAAAAAGGAGGTAAAGCCACAAGGCTCGCTGAGGCTGCCACACACCAGTAACAAATGCGACTGGGGCACTCCTTGAATGCAGAGCTCGCAGGAGGTGCGGCAACAGCCCAGACGTCAGGAGCTGTAATCCTCTAGATGCCCCACACGGCCAGCGCTGCAGCCCTCCCCACAGCACACATGCTGCAGCCCTTCCCACAGCACACATGCTGCAGCCCTCCCCACAGCACACATGCTGCAGCCCTTCCCACAGCACACATGCTGCAGCCCTCCCCACAGCACACATGCTGCAGCCCTCCCCACAGCACACATGCTGCAGCCCTTCCCACAGCACACATGCTGCAGCCCTCCCCACAGCACACATGCTGCAGCCCTCCCCACAGCACACATGCTGCAGCCCTCCCCACAGCACACATGCTGCAGCCCTTCCTACAGCACACATGCTGCAGCCCCTCCCCACAGCACACATGCTGCAGCCCTTCCTACAGCACACATGCTGCAGCCCCTCCCCACAGCACACATGCTGCAGCCCTTCCCACAGCACACACGCTGGCTGCACAGTCTGCCCCAAGAACGAGGGAACAGGCAGAGCAGGCAGGAAGTCTGCAGCTGTAAACGGTGCCAGGGAGCGAGGCTCTGCGGTATTCAAGGTCCGGACCATGGCTCCTGCAGCACAGCTCCAGTTCTTGAGATTTCCCTACACTCCAGAAAACAGTGGATCCCTGGAAAGGGAAACTCCACGTAGGCTTCCACAGGGCAGATAAGGAGGAGCTGCTAATTAAGGACCTTTTCCAATGCAAACCATTCTGGCTTTTGTGCATGTGCTGGACAGCAAACCCAGGGCCTTCCGCCTGCTAATGTACCACTGAACTACACTTCCCAAAGCTGACACTATAATCTAGACAAGTTTGCTTCTCCCCTGACTGAAAAGTGGGTCCAGTGCAGACTAAGTAAGAAGCCTGAAGCCTTTTCTTATACTTACTTTTCAACTGAATTTTGTTTTTGAGAAGTTTCACTATGTAGTTCTGGCTAGCCTGGAACTTGTTCCTATGTAGAGCAGGCTGGCTTCAAATACTTATTTGTTTTAGTATGTCTATGTATATATGTGAGCACATGTCTGTATGGGGCGGGGGATGGGACGACAACATGCATGAGTCACTTTGATCCCTGCACCATGTGGATTCTAGGGATCAACCAGGTCATCAGGTTTGATGGTAAGCACCCTACCCACTGGACCATCTCACTGTCTGAAACCTTTTTTTTTTCCTGTGCAGAAAAGATGAGCCACATTATCAGGATTACAACAGGGACTGGAAGCTGAATGGACAGCAAATATACAAACAATAGCTATCTGTGACATGCTAGGACCAGTGAGTTGACAGGTTCTGAGATGACATGAGTTGAGCATCCCTAATCTGAAAACCCAAAATGTTCCAAACTCTAGAACTCACTGAACTCTGAAAGCAGAAAATGTCACACTACATGACACATTTCATATACAAATTAAACATAATGCATAAACATCACCTTTAGGGTAAGTGTCTAAAGTATATATAAAACATGGATGAAGATTATAAAAACATGGATAAAGTATATATAAAACATGTATCTCACTGCAAACATTCCACAGTTTAAACAAATCTGAACTCCGAAACACTTTGGTCCTAAGCACTTTAGAGCATACTCTACTGGTAGTGTGGACTGACTGCCAGGCTCCACTTCAGCGGGGTTGGCCCATGTTATGCTGTGCCTTCACCTTCTCCTCTCCTTCTCCCCCACTTCTCTTCACAAACTAGACACCCCAAGTCACCTACACTTGCTGTCTCTTCTGTACACTTCTCAGTCCCCCACTAATCCATCCTAATCTGGCTTCCCGCTGTTTCTCTATGGAGAGAAAATAGACCACTTACTGCTCTGATGTCAGTAAATTCAATGACCCTGTGTTATTCTCATCTTATCTACCCTTTCTCCTAGGCCATTCTTTCCATGGTTTGAGTGGTCCCACACACTCCAAATTTCCTCCTTAATTTGTGACTGACACAAATTTGTGTGTATGTGTTTGACATATGTATGCTGACATTTGATATGTATATGACATTGATTTCCATTCGCTTTTCTCTCAAGATCATTTACACACATTTACATACAGATGTAAAGCTCCAAAAGTGTCCGAAGTTCAATTGAGAAATCTTTGGACTGCTTCAAAGTATCCCAAGTTTGCAACATGGTCAGGGCCAAATTAACTGTTTCCCCACAAAACTGTCTTTTCCCTAGAGTTCCTTTTGCAGGTATACATCCTTTTTTGTCCAGGTGAGTTGGAAACCGAGGACCTGACATCTGATCCTCTCCTCTGTACCTCTGTATCTAGCTCCTCCTCACCTGATATTTACGCCCCCAAGTATCGAGTGGGCACTCTGGTTCCACTGCTCCTCTATCATCAGCTCTTCTCAGACTCCCTAAGTCTCTAAACTAGTCTGCCTACAGCTACCCCTTCCCTGCTCTGACCCGCCCCACCTGCCAGCTGAGGGATGGCTTCAAAGTGTAAATCTGATTGTAACACCCTCCTGTTTAAAACTAGAAAACACTATTTCTGGACGACAGCAAAATGGCCCAGTCTGAGCTCACTCACAGCCCCTGCCCCTGCCCCTGACATCCTCTTTGTTGTAGGGGCATCAACCATCACGATCATGGTACTCCCCTGCCAGGTAAGCACACGTGACGTGGCCATCTTCCTCCAGCCTATTCCCCCAACCCCAACTGGGTCTCACTACGTTGTCCAGGTGACACTGAGTCTCCAGTTCTGGGAACTCAAGCAATCCTCCTGTTTCAGCCTCTGCACGAGCAGGGGTTACAGACATGTACCACTGTGCCCAGCTTCCTTTAGCACCTTTCTGCTTACCGTGTCCTTTTCTGTCAGTTTGGCATATGCATTTCCTCTTTAACTAGCCAATGATGATTCATCTTTCACATATTAACCTTGTAAATCCCTCCTTAGTTATTTTCCCTTTCTAACCAATCCCAGTTTAAAGAACAAGGAAAATTCTTCATTGAGGGCTTTCCATTGACTTCTCTTGTGCAGTACTCCTTAGGTCATAATTTTATAGCTGCGTGCTTGTTTTGTCTACGTGTGTGTGTGTGCGCGTGCGCGCGATGCCTGGGGTCTGTGAAGGTTAAACAGGGTAGCGGATCCCCTGGAACTCAAGTTTTAGATGGCTGTGAGGCACCACATGGGTGCTGGGATCTGAACTCAGTTCCCCTGCAAGTGCAATAGGTGCTCTTAAGCACTAAGCCATCTCCCTAGCCCCTTGTTTTGTTTTAAAGTGCTAGGCTACAAGCAGAAAATGTCTGTTTAACTGCTAAATATGTAGTACTTGGCAACTGATTAAAAAGTAGGTTCAATATATACTTAATAACTTAATTGTGAATATAAGCTATATATACCACAGGTCATGACACTCAGTAAAGCAGAACATTTCAGGTCTGTGGAATGAGTGCTGGACTGGATGACATTTCCGCTCCTGTCCAAATGGAGGATTTCCCGATATGCTACTGAAATTAAGTGTAGAACACAGGACCACAATGCCTGGCATCGTCTCCTGGTGCCACGGTTATTCTGTATTACCTCCATGCCTCAGTCTCCCTATCTCTGCAGAGTTCCTGTGAAGATTAAAGGCATCAATACATCTAAGAGCCAAGAACACAGTACAGTACAGAGCAAGTGCCATTTAGTGTCAGTCTCTGCTGTTCTCACCGCGGTTTCCTTAGGCTAACAAGGAAACCGTAAGTAAATCTCCCACTCAAGTGCTGAAGCAAAGCTTGGCATGCTTCACATTCTGGAACACAACTGGCGTGGAGCAACTGTAGGAAAACTCTGACACAAACAAGTCAGTCAGTATTAACCACACCAGCTCATGGTCAAAACTGGCTGCCCACCTGCTTCTTCAGCCTGCCATGTCTGGCTGTCAGCGACTAGCCATGACTCACTGCAGAATGTCTGAGCGCACTTGACTTGTCTCAAGTTTCAAACTGCCCACAAGGGGCTAGGGTTATAGCTCAGCAGTAAAACGCTTACCTAGCATGCAAGGGGCCCTGGGTTAACCCCCCCCCCCCAGGCCTTATCAAAACAAAAACAGCCTCCTCTATCCTCACAAATGTGTGTAAGGACTTTCACTTGGGAAGCATCCAGCTCCACTCTGTAGAGAACAAAACACACCGAATGAACGTTCATTTCTGGCTGCACACAGCCTTTTCTCTTCAGATTCGGAGAGCAAGGCTTCCTCTGCCCTCTCCCACCTACCCCGGCAGCCGATGCTCGATCTGCCTCGAGCTCTCAGCTCTGCGTTAGGGCACATCACTTACTGTGAGGTCTGTCTTCTCTGCCAGGCAATGGTGTAAGACATAGAGGGAGAGCAACTGGGTGGACGGCACTTCAAAGGCTTCTTGCATCGTGATCTCAAAAACCACAGATAAAGCATCTGGAAGAAGATGAAGGTAAGCACAGAGGAAATCAGCTGGAGGTAACATCATCAAATCTCTAAACATAAACACTCTTGCAAAGTACAGTGCAGTGGAAAATAAGCAGAGTTAAGAAGTAGGAAACACAGGCTTTGGTCCCAGTTTTTCCAGGAAGCAGGTCCTTTCCAAGCATGCACACCTCCCGCACACACTGTGCGTGCACACTGACTCAGGGCTTTTGTATCCATGACTTCAGACATGCACCAAAGCACTGCGTGTCCCTGTGAGTAGTATCTTCCCAGTGATCAAATGCTGCCTGCTCTATTTACTTCAACAAGATAATGCCTCACACAGTGCCCATCAGCCAGAAGAGTAAGGCATGGGGAAAGAGGCACGCCACTGTCAAGGTCACCCTGACAAGCAAGCAGGCTGCCTGCTTCTCTCTGTTATGAAGCTTTCTCACTGTTGAGGCAACACAGGACAAAGGCTAGAGGAACTCCCAAATCCCGGGAACTATTTTAAAGACGGAAACAGGGATAATAAAGATCAGTTTAAAAGACTTGAAAGAAGGCAGAGGAAAATGTTCCTTCATAAATTATAAGCCCCTGAATATAACATACACGTACGATATTTATTTCTACATAAATGCCGGTCGTAGAAGAACAGGCCCTGGATGACTCCTATTTTCCCACGATATTCTACAGCACAGACAAAAGCCAATAAAATCAAGTTCAAACAATTTCTTTCCCTCAGTAACTTGTGGTCAAGGTAGAGAATGTCAATGTTAACACTGAAATAATGCTGGCACATGTCACAAGCACAGCAAATGCTTTCAACTGAGTGTATATGCTCCTCTGCTCATTGCACACACTCATAGTCACAGAAGAGTCAGCATGATGGGCAGCTGTTCCTGGCTAGCTGGTTTTGCAAATGCTGTGATGGTTTTTTTCGGGAGGCTAACAGGCATCAATTTTTTGCCCTTTTTGCAAATGGGGAAACTGAGACAGACAGACAGACAGACAGACCAGTAAAGCATCCAGTAAATCTAGCAAAATAAGGACCTGGAAGAGATTTTCTTCTCTTTTTTGAGACTTGGTCTCATTATATAGCATTGGTGAGTCTGAAACTCACTATGGAGACAGGCCGGACTTGAACTCACAGAGAAGGGACAGCTTCTGCTCCCCAAGTGCTGGGACTAAAGGTGTGCACCACCACCATGCTAGGTGAGATTTTCTTTTAAATAAGCATTCAATATTTCCAAAGGCCACAAGGATTAAAGCCTCTTTCATTGCTGTTAAGATTTATTTATTTTTAACTTTATGTGTATGGGTGTTGGCTACATGTCTGTCTGTGCGATACATCTGTAGTGCCTAAGAAGGCAAGAACAGGATGCCAGGTTCTCTAGAAGTGGGGTGACAGAGGGTTGTTGGCTGCCATGTGGTGCTGGGAACTAAACTGTGTCCTACATAAGAACAACCAGTGCTCTGACATGCTGAGCCCGCTCTCCAGCTCTGCGTCCCCCTTTCCTCCCTCCTGAAATCACATAGTCATTATTATTTTATTAACTACTTATTGCATGTGTGCGTGTGGAGGTCAGGACAACCTGTCGGAGTCAGCTCCCTGTCTACCATGTGGACTCCAGCTATCTAACTTAGGTCCTTAGACTTGGCAGCAGGCGCCTCTACCCACTGAGCCATTTCACTGGCTTTTTTTGTTTGTAACTCTAACTCTGCCAACTCTTCATTACAGGTTCCAAAATTACACATGAAAACGAAATCCACTGTTACTTTATTCTCTGTATTCTGCATTTCAACCAGCTTGGGAAATGAAGTCAGATTGCCCATATAATTAATTTTCCTCAATAATCACTTATATGCTTCGATATTTTCCATCCCAGCAATAAAAGGGTGTTATTTGAAATTTCCTGCATAAATGATAATAATCTTCATGTAAACTTCTCTCCTTCTTCATGAAAACCTTCCTCACTAAAAGAGTAAGGTAAAGAGATGTAATTAAGAAATGAAGAAGGAGGAAGCTTTCTGCATTTGGACTCTTCCACTTGAGAGCTGAAAGCCCTGTATTAACTGAATGGTGATTTGGTTTCTTACCTTTGTAATTTTCTTTCTTTATGAAGTAATCCATCAGCAAATTGAATGTAAAGTTATCTGGAAAAATTCCATACTGCACCTGTAATAAAAATGAAAATGGAGAAAGATAAAAACACAAACCCTCTCTAATTCAGCCTGTAATATATGCCTATATACTCTGCAGGGTAAAACTTGGCCCCTGGAGTTAAGCTTTGTGACTGTCATTCTACAGCATCTGTGACAGTGAAACTGAAGCTGTGACTCATGAGGTCTGGTAATTGGAACTGTTGGTCAGGGTGAGAGCATTGTGAGGGGGTGTCTCACAGATGACACAGACAGGTGAAAACAGGGCTCAGTTCTAACAGCTCGTCAGAGCTAAAAACAGCAGCAGCAGCAGCAGCAGCAGCAGCAGCAGCAGCAGCAGCAGCAGCAACAGCAGCAGCCCATCCCCTTCCTCCACACAGGGCTGGTCCAGCGATTCTTTTCACAAGGTATAAACACAAATGCAAAAGCAGACCATAAGAAAAGAGCAGGAATTATACAGCATATGGTCCAGCTTGAGCTTCTAAATACCCAAGAAATATGCCAACACTTTGTTATAAACCAAGCTCCTTGGATTCTGCTAACCTGCATATTTAAGATGTCAGAATTTAGGAATAATATTGTAGGAATAAATAAAGATGCTTCAGTGTCTGCTTCAGGGTTTGGTAGGAGCAAAGTAATGATCCAGATCCTGAAGCATCATCTCAGGCCCACAGCATCTGATCTGGGATGGAACCCTGAAGTTTTAGCAGGCTTCTGTGATTTCATATACACCTGAGCCTGAGTCCTGACTGCCTAGATCACAGTTACAGTTTCACCCCCAATTCTTACTTCAATAGGATCTAACCTCCCTGTTCCATAGCATCGCCAACTACCAGAAACACCTGGGGAACCCCTCCTGCCCCACCTACTCCCTTGGGAAGTTCCTAAGCCTTGGGAAGTTGGTTGTGAATCACCCCCACTGACTCATGGCAGGAGCACTGGATGCCTCAGGTGTGTTGAGGTGGAACACTGCCAGGAAGCCTGCAACTCAGGGTCGGGGCCTTGATTCTCAGAGAACTCACCCACATCAGCATGAGTCCAAGGCAGGCTAAAGCCAAAACACTTTAGAATGGTAATTCATTAGAGCTAGAAAGGACCTTTGAAGTCAACTGGTTCAAGCCAAGTGTAGTACCTCACACCTACAATCCCTCAAAGGCTGAGGCAGAACTAAGGTGGGTTCTGGGGCAATTTGGGCTACATAGCAAGATTCAATCTGGGGTACAGGGTCAAGTTTGCAGAACAAAGGAAAAGAACAGTCAGTCCAGGTTTCTCAACCTTGACCATGGGTCAGGTGAACCTAAAGTAGAGTCCCTAAGAAGGCTGAAAAGGCGGATCACAGTGAATACTTCTGCTAGACTCATGTCATCTCATCCACACGCACAGGACGCACAACATCAGAAGGAACCCTCATGTAAACTGTTGGTTCTGGGGGCTAATGCTGTGTCTACCACTCTGAGTGCATTAGTACCAGCAGATGGCCCATTCCAGGAGCAGGATGCTGGTTAGGGAAGGAGGTGTGTGTGCTGGGACAGGTGTGTGAGAATCTTTATGCTTTCCACTCAGTGATGCTTTGAACCCCAAAGACCAAGAAAGGCCCAGAAAGGCCAAGTAAATTAGAATATTAGGGGTAATCACAAGTATTTGTAATGTTTATTTTTTTTGTAGGAGGGGTGTGTGTGTGTGTGTGTGTGTGTGTGTGTGTGTGTGTGTGTGTGTGTACATGTACATACAAGCATGGACTGCCCTGCCCAACTTTTTACGTGGGATCCAAACTCAAAATATCATGCTCCTGTGGTGAGCACACTGACTCAGTTATCTCTCCACATGGAGCTTCTGTAAATCTAAAAACCTTGGGTGACTCTAGTGGGCAGCTCAGGTTGTCAGTCACTGATAAAACTCAGTCAAGTTGGAGTTGAGAAAACCAGGACACAAAAGGAAAAAAATTATCTGGCTGACATTCCAGGAAGCTGATGGAACCTAAGGGATTTACAGGCTGGCTCTTCTGACCCCTCACCCGGTGACTTCCCTTTTAAAGGCCTGGAAGGGACAGAAAAGAGCCTTTGCTCTACTTCTCTAGACCTTTCTAGATCTGTTTCCTCAGGGATCTTCATCTCTAAGTATAATTTCTGGAATGAAGAGAACAAGATTTCATCTCTTCCTTCCCCCGGAGCTGTCCTTTCTTTCTTGAGACGGAAGCCCGAACCTTGACTGTCTGTATCTAGATCCAGCTGAGTCTGTCCTCTGACTCAGTCCCCTGCCGTCACTGTAGGCAAAAGGGCAGCACATGCTGCTCCATGTGCATCCTCTGAAGATAGCTTAAATGGTACTCCGGCCCTCAACTGTGTTCCTTCCAGCTCGATCCCATCCTCTGGATTCCTCTTGTAGGGCACTTAAAATCCTCTAACGTGAGGTTTACCAGGGAGAGGGGAGAGCCGCTTTATTTCCACAAAATAAGGAAGAGATACTGGTCATTTCTGTCGTCATTTACTTAATTCATCATCTCACACAAATAATGTGTAGAGCATATGTTGGTTTGATTTGAGCCTTTCATTTGATTACAGACGAAAATCATTTTTTCACAGAGAAGAGTCAAATGTAAAATCAGTCTTCCCTTTTAACTCTAATTTTCAAGGTCTGGTGATACTATGAAAATAATGTTTTCATAAAATATTGTTAAATTTTGAATTAAAATTCTTTAGCAATATTTTTCTGTGTAGAATAATGTTAAATATTCTCTATGTAACAGTCCTGGCTGTTCTGGAACTCGAATTGTAGCCCAGGCTGGTCTCGAATAGAGATCCGCCTGCCTCTGCCTCCCGAGTGCTGGGATTAAAGGTCTAAGCCACCAGCGCCCAGCTTCAAACTTCATGGTTTGTTTTCAATTTAAAGCTACTAGTTTATTTTTATTTTTGTGCACTGGTGTTTTGCCTGAATGTATGTCTCTATGAGGGTATCAAATCCCTTAGAACTGAAGTTACAGACAGTTGTGAGCTGCCGTGTGAATGCTGGGAACTGAACCTGAGTCTCTGGAAGAGCAGCCAGTGCTCTTAAGCACTAAGGTATCTCTCCAACCCTGTCAAAATTCTTGAATGGCTGTAATGGTGTTTAGGTGACTCTGGCAATAGCAACACTCCACAACTTGTGCTTATTTTGCATATACTTTCATGCCTTGAAGTCAATGCAGACGAAAGTGCTGGGGGAGTGTAACGTTAGAAAGACCTTAATCCTGGGAACTCTGGGGTTTGTGGGAAGGAAAAGCCAGGGAGCTTGGAGAAAGGAGGAATTATTATCCAGGAATACCATCTTCTTAAAAAGTATAAGATAGTCTGAACAAACTGGAGATTACACTCCATCAAAAATGGTCAGCACTCACCCAGATCTATGAAAGGGAAGCAGGCAAGAGATCCCAGGCTGAAGGATGGAAACGGAGTGCCCAGCGTGCAGGGCTCTGACTGGGCTCCACTCCACTCTCACCTGTACTTCCCTGACCACTGTTTGGAGAAGAGGCAGCTACAGGAGCTTTGGGTTTTTAGTTTGTTGGTTAGTTTATAACTGCTCCAGTCTGGAAATAGTGTGAGAAGGAGTCTGAAGGGACAGCTTAAGAAAGTGGCTTCTGGTACTTCTCTTTGGTCCATCACAGGTACAAAGAGCAGGTCACATACACCCAGGAAGCACGCCAGCACACCCTCACCTTATTAACAAGGGTGTACAAGGCTTTGTCTTGTGCACCGTATTTCAGACACTGTCTAATCCAGGTGTGGATGGTCCAGTCTCTCAGGTACCAGCAGTTGGGACTGTGTCGAAATCTAAATAAAACACAAGAGGAGACACTACTGGTGTTATCTCTTAGTGTTAAAACCTGAACACTGTCCATCAGCGGGTCCTTCTCTTGGAATAGTATTGGTGCAGCCAATGTGATCAAAAGTCATGAGAGTTTACAACTGAAAAAACTTGAAGTTGAAACTCTTAACTATAATTCTGAAATGGAAAGAAAAGGCAAAATAATAAAAAAGAAAAATATAAACCGATTTATTTGTTTTAAGACAGGATCTCTTTGTAGTCCTGGCTGGCCTAGAACTCATAGATCTGCCTCTACCTCCCAAGTGGTGTGACTAAAAGTGTGTGTCACAACGCCCGGCTTTATTAATCATTTAATACCCCTTGCCTCAACATCTTGCTTTAATATGAGATTTATGGAAATTATTTGGGGAAATATTAATCACAGCATTATGCTAATACATAGCTCATCAGAAGGGCTGTGTGAAACTCAAGTTGATACTCTGAAAATGAAGTAAAACAGACAAAGAAAAGAAAATCAGAACAGCACAGAACTCTGAGGGAAATCAGCGTTGAGTTACACCAGTATTTCTTGTATATTCAGGAACAACTGGGATACTACTGAATCAAGAAGACAAACAAACAAATTAAAAGCTGAACAGGATCTCACATTCAGGTCCTTCGGGAACCACACCCCTCCTGCCTTCCTCACAGCGCCACTGTGGCCCTCAGTTCACTCCCTCTTCTCCCCACAGCAACCCTCAGGGGCCTAGGTCACAGGCTCCTGAAATGGAGTCACTGGGAGGAACGGCTCCTGGATGATGCTGTGGCCTGAGTCCTCCTCACACGTGGCCAGTGCCTGGGTTGGATGGCACTTCTCTCACCTCCCCAGGGCTGCGGAGGAGGTGGAATTATCCGGGCATGTCTAAATATTTATCTGTTTTCACTAAGACAGAACTTCATACACCCTACTCAGACAACAGAAAGCCCTACATTTTCTTTAAGCTCTCAGAAAGCAGGCTAGTCTCTGGGCCCCACAAAGGTTAAACTCTTATTTAAAAAAAAGACAGAAGAGGCAGAAACTTGGAGGTAAAGACTTTTGCCATTTTAAGAGCCACGGGCACATGCTGATACTGTCTTAGAGGTGGTTCTTTAGTGTCCCACCAGGTAGTTTCAGCTATGTGCCTTTGGGCGTGTTTCCTTTCTTCAGGTGACAAAGGAAAAGCTTTGGAGAGGAGGGACAGGATAGTGTTTAATTTGGGTTGTTAGTGCTCTGGGGAGAGACATGCCAAAAACGAACCTGAACTTGCTTTACACGCTTGGAGTCATGTTGCTCTCTCCAACACCCTTTTTTGAAACAGGGAAGGTTTTGCCACGTAGCACAGGCTGACTTTGATCTCATGATCTTCCTGCCTCTGCCTCTGGAGTGCTAAAGTCATGTATCACCACATTTACAGTTTGTTTCATCTATCCATCCATCCATCCATCCATCCATCCATCCATCCATCCATCCAACCATCCATCCACCCACCCACCTACCTACCTAACTTAGATTTGGCATGAAAATGTTTCTTATTCTAGTTTTCTTTGTAAAATTAGCTCTTTTAAAAATGAGAAACACAAAAATGTCAAATTAAATTCAGGTTGGCAATGACCAGGCCATAGACAGGTAATGTATAGCCCATCCTAGACAATCCTTTGCACAGAAATAAAACATTTTAGTATTCTACATGTCCTGTCACATTTTCAAATCAACAATTAAGTACTTGAGACCCTCTCCTTGTTATTCCGAGAAAAAAAATTGAGATCTAAAATGTAGTCAATTAATAGTCACTTTTATTTTTATTGAATTTTAAGGAGTACAGTATAAATGCCAAGTGAAGCTACTGAGCTACACCTTAGTCAACTTTAATTTTTAAAAACAAAAACAAAACAAAGAAAAAACAGCAGGTGTATTGTTTCAATGATGACCATGTTCCCTCTTTGGTAGAAACTCATGGGGTACACTGGGACCCACTTAAACCACATGATTCCTTGGTGCCTGACATGTTTTAGTGCATATAGGTTTTCAGAAAATAAAAGCAGAGCTTCAATCAAGACATTTATTAAATGCTACATAATTATGTACACTATTATACTGCTAACACCTACTGTACATGTGAAGAATGGTGACTCCTTTGCCTGGAGCATTCTAGTCTCGTTACACATGTCCCTAATAAATAATATAAGGAGGGCATGGCCCAAAGGGATTGCTCGGTGTAGGGTTTGTGGCTTCGGTGGTTTAGTCTATTTCTCATTTTAAAACAGATAAAAAATGTCAACTATCTCTTTTACCCAAGAGCACTTTAAAGCGAATCTCCTGCCTTAGACATCTTGGATGGCCAGAGGTTATAGCTTTTTTTCTGTTGCTGACAGACTTTAAACCACATCAGTAGCTGTGTCCAAGCAAACAGCTTTTTTCTTATTCATGGTCAGCAAGCAATTTTGAGACTTTCAAGCTTGATGGTGGGACCCTAGCTATGGACCTTTATAGCTCAAATTATAATTTATTTCAAGCTGTTCGCTAACATTCTAAGGCTAACGCCTAGAAGCAAAGGGAAATATTTCTGTTTCATGCTGCTTTTAAAAGCCTAAAGGAAGCATTACCATGATGACCTCTCAGGTATCTCATTTAACCAACTGGAGTTGCCAAGCAGCCCCTGAGGCAGTCAGGTCAGTGAGACCTGTGGACTGTAAGGCTTAACAAATGCCCAGGATACTTTTAACTAACTGCCACATCACACCACTTCACATCACACCACTTTCTGGAACAGTGGCATAATACACATAATACGAAATATGTTGTCCAAAGTGCAATCCTAGTCCTTCCCAAATAGGCAGCAAGTGAACCCCTTTCTAGGCTCTATCAGTGTTAAAACTAAAAAGAAAAAAGTGAAAGGAAGGAAAGAAGGGAGGGAGGGAGGAAGGAAGGAAATAAATTAGTGCACAACTTCTAGAACATGAAGGAGTCAACACACTAGGCTAAAAAAGAACCACGTTTGAATGGTATGAGAGAAATTCCTCAGCCAATTTCACAAGTAGCTCAGTGCGGATTCTTGCTAGGGGCAGGTCAGACTCTGGAATGGGCCTCACCTAGATGACCCTGTAGACTGCTGGCCAGCACACTGATTTCCAACTGGCCTGCAAACAGACGGACCTTTGCTCGCTCCTGCTCTAGACTGGCAGATTACAGACGCCACTATAGGATGCCCTTCTCCACCTGGTGCTATCCGCTGAGGCCACATCTCAACAGAAGCTTTACTATAGCCAAAGCAGCAGTCTGCTGGGACTGGTAAACTGTGTGCACATAGGAAAGATAAAGAGATGAAACTCAAATACCACCACCACTGCTGTGCCCCAGAAGGCAGGATACAGTCTGTAGCTCAGGTCTGCGGACATGTATTTCTGAGAGGAAGAAGCAATGAATACAAGAGGGGATGGAAGAAGTGTGCTGTCAAGTTCCCACTCTGGTTCTAAAGCTAGTGCCCACAGCAGAAGAGATTTCTGGACCCAGTGCTAAATGTGGTTTCCAGAGCTTTCTAGAGGCCCAAACCATGGTGGAGCCAACTGCAGGAACCAGGAAGCTTCGGGATCCCTCCCCAGGCTGCATCTGGAACTGCTGAGGACAGTCACCCGCTCGCTCCTGTCCACCTCGCTTACTCAAGGTGGACAGCACCAAGGCAGCAGCAGAGCAGGGTCACAGTCTGCGAAGCAGACCCGGATCCAAAAGCCTGGTCACCTTAGATTTCTTAGAAGGTAAGAGAAGTCCTTCAAGAGATTGAGAGTAAAAGGGAAAACACCAGACAGCGACTGAAGTTATCTGTGACCAACTGAACCATTTCATCGAAAACAAGGAAAACCTGGGCTATGGCTGCTCTTCCCTGGGCGCCAATGCACATCTCATTATTGCTGAACAACAGAGGCGGCCACACTCGCCAGTACTTAGGATCACAACAACAAATGCCGCAGGCCTCAAGCACAATGTCAGGGCCCACAGCCCACAGCAGCACTATCACTTAGCTACAACACAGGCTCTTGCACACGAATGAGCAAGCTTTCCACATGGTTTCCCTGATTACATGAGCCACCAGCCAGGCCTAACCATACACAGGCTTTCCCTCTTTCCCAGTGGATTCTGTATCCTGTGGCAACAGGCTCTCCAGATGGGAACCTCAGCCACTAAGTGAGGTGGCCATGGAGGAGGGGCAGTAGAAGAGGCTGCCAAGCAGAAAATGCAGCTGCTTCCATGGCTGGAGAGTGGTGTGTGAGTCAAATCCATGAAGCCACATTTGCGCATATCAACAGGGTCAAGCGCTTCCTCCCACCAAAAAGCAAGAGTATTGTGTGACTAACCCAGACTCTGATTCCATTGTGGCTGCCCACTTTCTCATCCTAAAAAGGTAATTAGAAAGATAATTACTTCTTTTCCATCCTGCAGGAAATTCTGCCTTCAGAATTGTTCATTTCAGAACTCATCATCTTCAATTCCTTCACTTATCACAAGTACAAAATGAAAGTATCACTATGGCAGATTAAAATTTCTTTGCTGCTCAAGATCCCATATTTTATGCGTAAAGAAGTTTCAATTAATTTTAACTTTCAGTAAACATATACTGAGCCTCTATTAAATAAATGTATCATTTTCTAAAAGATGTTTTTCTATTTTATCCCCAAAGGCTAATACTAACCCTGGATGTGAACACTTACAATTTACTAGCTACCCCAGTGTAGATGAACTGTCTTTGATTAAATATCTAGGCAGTTTTTGAGTTGGGTTTACAGAGTTGTGATGCTCAAATCCTGAAGTTCCAATCTTTGAGTTTTACCACTGTACATTTTACAGATGACAGCTGCAAACCACCCCCACAATAAAGACACAAGGAGAGTCCTGTTACTCCACAACTCCCCTCACGGTCCCTTTGCAGTCAGCCTCACAGGACTTTCTGGTCATTGCAAGCATTTTATACAGATCATTTCCTTGGTCCCCTTCCAGAACCAGAAGTATTACTTTAGAAAGAACCACAAAAGCTGGGTGTGGTGGCACACGCCTTTAATCCCAGTGCTGGAGAGACAGAAGCAGGGGGATGTCTGTGAGATCGAGACCAGTCTGATCTACAGAGTGAGTTTCAGGACAGCTAGAGCTACATAGAAAGACCCCATCTCAAACAAATAAAAAAGAGCCACATTTGCATCTGTTGGTTGGTTTATAATTTATATTCTGCCAATTTCCAAAAAGAACTTGAAAATAAATTGCAAGGCAGTTTGGAAGCAGCTTCTGTTTGTTGTTGTTGTATGCTCCAGTTTCTAGCCCCCAGGCTCTGCTGGCCAGCCCGCAAGGAGGACAAGCCAGGGGACTTTTGGAAGAGTAACACAGGTATAGAATTTTACAATATGCCCTGTTAAACTAGTGCAGCATAATAACACATTTTTAACGTGAAGATGCATGCCAGAGGGACTTCTTAGCTATCAAAGTCTGAATTTGTTAGACCCAAAGCTTAAAAACGAGGCCCCTGGCATTTCACTGGTGAAATACAAGCACGCTGATGTAAGACACACTAGAACCTACTGTACAAGGAAGGCTTCCATGGACCAGAAAGCAATGACAAGTGGGACATGTGTCACCACGCCCTAAATGCTCTGTCTCTCCTCTGTTGGAGCTGGCTGCTGCTGTGCCAGATCTACATCTCTCAATCCAGGAGACAGAGACCACACCTATGAAATGACTAGTAGCAGCCCTGTTCGAGGTACAATGACCCAAGTTCCACCTTTGCTGGTCTAGCAACCCCCCTAACTCTTGTCTGGAGATGAAACTCTTCTTTTTCTGGTGCAGAAAACAAAACAAAAACAAAAACAAGCCAAAACCTTTACTCAGACCATATGGTCCTTTGGCTCCTTCTTTTATGGGACCTAGGGGAGCCAATCAGAACAATGCTTGTTCTTTGACGCTGGGAACACTAGTTTATCTTCTTCTGAAAGTCAATATGTGTAACTAGATGGGGATTATTATGGGAGAGAAGGAGGGAAAAAACTCTTTACAATGATCACTGGTGCTCTCCTGGTAATGGTCCTCAAGCAGAAATGGCTGTCCCTATGGCCATCAATTGACGGCTGGTGAAACTGCACCCAGAAGCCACTGTGGGGCCTGTCCGGCCACTGGCCACTGCTCATGCACAGGCTCACTGGTTAGCTGTAAGTACCATGGGAGCAAACAGGAGAGGGCCTCTGGCTAGGAGGCAGGAAGCTGAGAAAAAACTGGATCCTGGAACTCATCTTCTTTATAAAAACATAAACGTTGTGGGAACTGGCTTAGTTTGGGTAGAGATAAGGGAATGTTTTTCAGCTTTGAATATGAAACCTATAGACAAGGAGCAGGCAGGTTTAAAAGGATACAAACATTTCCTGGTGTCTTATAAAGCTAAGGGATCCAGACAAACTACAAAGTAATGAATAATATAACTAAGGCAGGAAATCGCACACTGTAAGTCATGGCTACATTAAAATAACTCTGAGGAAGAGGGAGGGAGATGGGAAGGAAAGAAAATCACTGAATAAAAGTCAGTGTTTCTAGAATAGTCTAGGTTTACCAAGCAGGCAGGATTCTGTCTACCACAACAGAAGTGAGCAGGACCTGGAGAGCAGGGCACTGATGTAAAGAAGAGAAGGAAGCCAGTGTGAGCACATCTGACGTGGCTGATTACAGAGGCCTTGGGCCACTTCTGAGGGGAGAGAGGCTTAGTACTAATCTGGATTTCTTAAGAATTAGATTTTTTTCCCCTCAAAGAGGAAAAGCTCGGAGCTCTAAGCATTCTGACTCTTCCTAGTGTGTGATAAAGTCAAAACCTGAGGACTTCCATTTCTCAAAAGGAGACTGGGCTCCTTTCCTGCCACGCAATCCAGTCAGAGCCAGATTCTATTTCTGTAACTAAGCTTCTAGGCTCTCACAGGGCAAGAGACCTGTCCTTTATCGTTCTGTTCAAACAATCTCAGGTACCCGATGATGTGCCAACAGTGTCTGGGCCCACTAGGATTTACCAATGCCAATATATATGCTGACATTGTGAGCATTATTTACACAGAAACAGCTATCCACTGCCAGTTTTGAGTATCACCCTGCCTATAAATAGAGCTGAAGCTAGGAGGAAACACTGCCCTTTTCCTACAAAGCGAGGCAGAGGAAGCGGACTAAGAGGAAGATCACCGATTATGTCCTTCCTCCCTATGGTTTCCTTTGCACAACCCACAGGCTGAAGGAGGACATGGATTCTGCCTCAGGGAACAGAGGTGTTGACAGGAGGCAAAGTAACAAAATGCTGGCAGAAGATGGGGTTCAAGGACCAAAGAATTCTCCTAAGGCTTTAATAAAAACAAAAATGCTCAGAGTCTTTAACATTGAACGATGCTTTACACACCCAAAAGGAGTAGATGGTAAGAAATAAACTCGGGACTGAAATCAATAAAACAGAAACAAACAAACAAAAACACAAAGAATCAATGAAATAGTTGGTTCTTTGAGAATATCAGTAAGACTGACAAACCCTCATTCAAACTAACTAAGAGGTAGAGAGAGAATATCCAAATTCAAGAGAATTAGAAACGAAAAGGGGGACATAAGAAATACCCTGAAGAAATCCAGAGAATCATAAGGACATACATTAAAAATCTTTATCGAATTGGTAAATCAAAAAAAAAAAAGAAAAGAAAAAGGATAATTTTTTTGATATATATCACCTACCAAAATTAAATCAAGATCAGACAAGCAATTTTAACAGACTTAAAACACCTACTGAAATATAAGCAGTAATTAATTAAGTCTCCCAACTAAAAAAAGCCCGGGGTCAGATAGTTTTAGTGCAGAATTCTACCAGACTTTCAAAGAAGAGTTAATGCCAATATTCCTCAAATTATTCCACAAAATAGAAACAGAAGGAACAATGCCTCATTTACTTTATGAGGCCACAGCTGCCCTGATACTCAAACCACATAAAGACCCAACAAAGAAAGAGAATTACAGACCAATCCCCATGAAGATAGAATCAAAAAAGTCCAGTAAACACTTGCAAACCGAATCCAAGCACACATCACAAAGATCATTCATCACGGTCAAATAGGCCCCATCCCAGAGATGCAGGGATTGCTCAGCAGACATAAATTGATAAATGTAATCTACCACATAAAACAAACTGAAAGACAAAAACCACATGATCAATTCATTAGATGCAGAAAAGGCCTTTGACAAAATCCAACACCCCTTCCTAACAAAAGTCCTGGAGAGACTAGAGACACAAGGGGTCTACCTTAACATAATAAAGGTAGTTTATATCAAGTTCACAGGCACCATCAACTTAACTGGAGAGAAACTCAAAGCACTTCCACTAAAATCAGGAAGAAGATGAGGCTGTTGGTTCGGGGACTTTGTGCATGCCAGGCAGATGTTTAGCGTCTGAGGCGTACCCTCAACCCCGCCTCCCCCCCACTCCCCCGGCAGAGATGATGGGGATGCCAGAGCCTGCAAGCCGGCACCTAAAACTTCAAAATGAAAGGATACAATCATGAAAGTTAAACCCAAGGTCTCCCGAGTACATTTTCAATGAAGCTCAAGCTTTGTAGGAAACAGTTTCAGCAACTGACTCTTCCATGAATAAAGCATTTTCTACTCAACTGCCTATTTCACTACATAAAACTTAGATATAAAGACTTAACCAAAGTATTTCTTTTATGTAATATAAATTACTGTTTAGTATAATGTTAGTATTTAAATTTTTTATTAATAAATCTTGTTCTTCCTCAACGTCACATATACTGTGTATTTTGGTAGCTCTTCCCCCATCTTCTCCCATTTCTCTCCTGCCCATGCCAGCTCCTCCATATCCCTATAACTCTCGTTCCCCTATTCATTAGTCTGTGTTCCACAGAATTTAATGAGGACCCTCTGTGTGATCCTGAGTTTAGAACTAACCATCAGAGCTTGGTGGGCTCCACGGTGGGTACACAACCTGATACCATGTCTCCACCACCTCAGAATCTGTTGATTGCCAAAATACCAACAGTATATGGTATGGCCCTAAGGACCCTTCCCCCTCCACAGCTGACTGTTAGGAAGGCCTGGCTTCTGTGGGCTCACTGCCAGTATGCACAGTGCTATGAGTTTGTGGTTCCCATGTCTATATCCTGATTAGGAAATGGAATTTCACAACCCCTCTCCTGTGGTGATATTTTACTTGTGTACCCCAATAAAGCTTATCTGAGGATCAGAGGAAAAAGCCAGCCACTATATTAAACATAGAGGTCAGGCAGTGGTAGCACAAGCCTTTAATCCTAGCATTCAAGGCCACACTGGGAACAGAGCCAAGCATGGTGGCATATGCCTTCAATCCCAGCACTAGTTAACCATAGAGGTCCGGAGGTCTAGACAGACAGACAGGAAGTGATAGAGCTGGGCAGAAAGAGGAAGTGATGAAGCTGGGCGGAGAGAGGAAGTAAGACAGCAGGGCACAGAGAGGTATATAAGGCATAAGGACCAGGAACTAGAGGCTTTTAAGCAGTCCAACTGAGACCCTCAGGGGTGAGGACTCAGAGGCTTTTAGTCTGAGGATTCGTGGAAACAGGATTGGTTGAGGAGCTGGTGAGGTGAGGTTGGCTGTGGCTTGCTCTGTTTCTCTGATCTTTCAGCCTTCACCTCAATATCTGGCTCTGGGTTTTTTTAATTAATAAGACCAATTAGCAATTCCTGTTACACTCTCCCCATCCCGAGGTTCTGACACTCTTGTTGCACCCTTCCAAAATGTTCCCTGAGCCATAATGGGGTTGTAGAAACGTCTTGTCTAAGGTCTAGCTCCCAACTCTGCTTTATTCTTAGCATCTTGTGCAGCCATGGGCTTTTGCCTTTATCTCCATCTCCAAGGAGGGGCTTTAAGGCTAAAAATAGCCTTTGTCTGGTCTGAGGCAGGCCTTGAATCTGTTACTGTTTTTACTCTGTAAGTACACTGCTGATAAGCAATCATAATCATCCACCATCACTTATTTTGATATGAAACTCCTGTTATCTGGCAATTCCTACAGCAGAAATCTTCACTTCTTTAAGAAAAAAATTTAAAAAAAAAAGTCTCATGATGGTGTGGGTATAAAGATAATAAGAACTTACTTGACAGTTTCTGCAACCATAAAAAGGATATAATCATTGTCTTCAGTTTAAAAAAGAAACAAGTTTGCATACTGAGATTTTCATTTGTCAGTACAATTGGTTTTCAGAAAGTTTTAATTTGCCACTTTAAAAAAAAAGGATTCCTTAGTTGTTTATATATAAAGGCAGGGAAATAATAAAACTATAGTTTTTATTTTTATTTTGATGTGTCTGTATATCCACGTGTGTACAGGTGACCACAAAGGCCCCCAAAAGGGTATCAGATCAGAGCTGGAATTATAGGCCATTGTGAACTGTCTCACATGTATGCTGGGAACCAAACTCGGGTCCCATGGAAAAGCAGCAAATGTTCTTCATCACTGAGCCATCTCTCCAGCCCCATGTTTAGATCTTACATGTCTCTCATAAGCCCCTTTGTTGGAGGCACTGCTGGGAGGTGATAGCACCTTTAAGGGGTGGGACCTAGCGGGCCCAGGTCTGTGGAGGGGTGACGCCCACTGAAGAGATTTGTGAGATCCTACTCAGTTCCTTGCCTTTTTTTCAAATCCCAGCCATGAGGTGAGTGGTTTCACTCTGCCACATGTTCCCTGCTGCCATCTCCAGGAACATACTAGAGGCTTAACTGCAATGGGTCCATGCTGTGAGATGCTCTGTATGTTAAATGTGTTGCTCTGACTGGTTAATAAATAAAACACTGATTGGCCAGTAGCCAGGCAGGTGGGACAAGGAGAGAGGAGAATTCTGAGAAGTGGAAGGCTGAGGCAGAGAGACGCTGCCAGCCGCCACCATGAGAAGCAGATGTTAAGATACTGGTAAGCCATGAGCCATGTGGCAACTTATAGATTAATAGAAATGGGTTAATTTAAGATAGAAGAACTAGAAAGCAAGAAGCCTGCCACGGCCATACAGTTTATAAGTAAAGTAAGTCTCTGTGTGTTTACTTGGTTGGGTCTGAGTGGCTGCGGGACTGGAGGGTGAGAGAGATTTGTCCTGACCGTGGGCCAGGCAGGACCAGGAAAACTCTAGCTAGAGGTCCACACATCAAAGACTCAAATTTCTAACGCTGAAGACCCAAAGTAGTCCCTTTCTCTTCATAAATTGATCCCTATGGCGATGGAAAGCTCATTAACCTGCTGCTTTCTTGTACTGCCAAATGGTCAGCATCTAGATGAGGACATTTAATAGACGATTCTTCTGTTCAGCTCAAGCCAGCTTCCACATCAAAACCAAACATTTAAAAAACTGAGTACCTAAAATATATAAACATAGAATGCTAAGAACATTCTTAAGAATGACCGAATGTAAACTTTACCTCACGGGAAGGCTAATGGCCACATACAACTCTTGACACTATGACAACCACTAGAAAGAATGGTACAAGTTCTGAATACGAAGAGTGCTTTCTTTAGTGATACACCAAATACAAAAGTCTGAGTTCACTGTTCTGGCTGATCGTCCATAAAACACTATGCTTCAGCAAAATAAAAGCTCTTAGCTGGCCTAGAATGCAGGAATGAACAATCTGAAAAACATCTTTTACTGCCTGAGAAAATTAAAACAGAGCCTGACAGGGCCAGGAGAGCTGCTTGACTGTGACTCCAGGCAGCTTTCCAAGGCGCCTCTGCTTTGCTAAGTATGAGTCATAAGGAAAGAGTGAGAACACAGCGAAAATCTAGTCTTACCCCCCAGTCCTAGCCCCTCCCCTCCTTTATTTTATTTTTTTAAAAGGCTTTGATGGGTAATAGTTAAACGGATTCCAGAAAGGCTTAACTAGGCAAGAACAGCTTGGGGACAAAATACCACTGCAGAAGAGTCTATTGTTTGGCACTGTGAGTTGCAGACCCTGAGGTATCCTGTACATCCTGAAGATCATGCTGATCATAGCCTGTTGACCATGGCTAGACTGTGCGGGTGAGGGCTGAGAAATAGGTCATGCAAATAACTTTGCTTCCTGAGTTTCCTGATATCATCAGCTCATATACTGGACAAGCACTGAGCAGGAAGGGTGGAGCTTGTCCTGTATGAATGCTCCTGAAGTGGCATCTCAAACATGACAGTAGGAAAGCTGTCCACATGTACATGCCTGTCACAATGAATAAGCTCTCTAGGAACTGGTACCAAAAAGTGGGGAGGTCTTTTTGGTTTTGGGCTGTCCTTTTACATTTTTTATTTTAGTTAAGGAAAAACTGAGTGTAAAAAGAAAGAGTTCAGTTTCTGTACCCATTTGGAATTACTTAATCTAGCTTCCTGGAGGATTTGTGAGGACACATCTTCTATCTTCTGCACTTGACCACTTAGCAGCCACAATATTTACACTGGGTACCACCTGATAAAGAAGATAAACATATTCCTTGCCTGGAATGAGGTTTGATCTGGATATCAAAAACAAGTTATATATATATATGTTTGGTTGGGCACACGGCTTTCAGTAGGAGAGGAAATCCAACTGTTCTCTCCCTTCCTGATACTCTTCTTTATTTCTGTGAAGTATTAGAGATGTGGATAAGACAGGGTCCCCCTTCCTCAGGCAAGTCTTTATTCTTTACAACCCCTGGAACGTGTCTTGTGCTGAGCACCTGAAGGTGCATGCACTTTACTTCTGCATCTAGGGGCCTGTTACCCAGAGAAGTAAACCAGACAGGGGCAGGGGTGGGAGAGCACCAACAAAATCTGCTCAGACACATGGGAGGATCAAGCCACGTGCACAGTGAAAACAACTGGCACAGCTCCTGGAGCTTCCTGACAAGATGCTGTTCTGCGTTTGATGAGGACAGGCCCTGACTCACTGGCGGGCTTAAGTCACTTATCCTGAGAATTAGTTTTGTCATTTATAAAGCAGAAGTGATAAGCTGTAATCACTGGGTTACTATGAAAATGGAAAGAGAATTAGGCATGTGTTTGACAGCTGGAAGCAACAGAGTACAAATATGTACACATCTGAGCAGTATTATGATTACAGTCTACTTGATTAGGCACTTGATGGCATTACGCCTGGTACTGCTTATCAAAAGCCTTAATAATGCTAGGTGCAGCAGCCGTCTAGCTTTCTGTCGCTGCGGTGAAATACCTGGCACAGTCTGTTTCTGAGGCAAGGTTTCCTTCTGCTCATGGCTCTGGAGGATCAAGTTCATACTGTGGTTTGTGTCTCTGATGAGGCGGCCCATTATGGTGGGAAGGCATGCGAGATGGTTAGTGTTTCTTGCCAACAGGGTGTAGAATCTGGGAGATGGGCCTCTGGGCACAGCTGTGGGGGATTACCTCCATTAACCGAGGTGGGAGACTCAACCACCGTGGGTACCGCCTTTTCCTGGCTGGGATCCTGGATCACGTCGGTGTAGAAAGGGAACTGAGCAATGTGTGCACTCACTGCACACTTGTCCCCTCCTCCTTCTCTTCCTCCTCCTCCTCTTCTCCTAAGATTTTAGTTTAATTTTCTGTGTATGACTATTTTGACTGCATGTGTGAGAATGCACTGTATGCATGCCTAGTACCTGGGGAGGTTAGAAGAAGGTGAATTCCCTGGAAATGGAGTAACGGACAGTTGTAAGCTGCTATTTGGGTTCTGGAAACTGAATCCAGGGCCTCAGCAAGTGCTTTTAATTGCCGAACAATCTCTCCAGCCCCTACTCTTAGGTTCTTGCCTATGGAAGCAATGCGCCTCAGGATCTTACTGCTGTGATTTACCTACCATGATGGACTAGAAACTGTAATTGTGAAGAAGTAACTTCCTTTTCTCTTCAGTGGCATTGTAGGAGTATTTTATCACACGAAGAGGAAAAGAAACTAAATCAGCATGGTAGACACGCCACTCACATCCCAAGTCATGAAGAATAGAGACAGAGTACTGGCTGGCACATCTAAACTCTTTTTTTTTTCCTTTCATACTGGTGCTGAACGTTGAACCAAGGGCCCACGACATGTAATCTAGCAATCTAGCCCCAAATCCCTTCTGACGGCACATCCCCTAGCGACCAAAGGACCTTTCATTAGATCCCACCTATTAAAGGTACACAGCATCTTCCAATAGCACTACCCTGAGGGTCAAGTTTTTACATAAGTACCTTGCAAAACATTCATCCCAACCATAGCACTAAGGACCGTAGCAAAACTGCTCTTGGTAGTAGAGAAGTTAAGACACAAGACATGGCATTAGACAGAATTTGTTCCTACTAGTTCAGGAAACTGAGTCAAGATCTCAATCTACAAAATGAGGGTGTAAGTTGTACCTGCTTGATACGGTAGAACTCCGGATCGGTAATGAAGATGAAGGAGACAATCCCCATAACCTGAGCACAATGCTTGCTGCATGGAATTTTCAGGTACCCCAGACAGAGCATCACTAGCAGCCATACCCAACAGGTCAATGAAGAAAATGTGAACTCTTGTGAGTATTTCTAGTGACATCCACCATATGTTCAGTGCACAAGTGCAGCGAACACCTGGCTGCCATTAACCAGAGTGGATGGCACGGGGTCAGCGAGAGGGGACGAGTCCCTTGTTCCCTCATTTCTCCAAAGACAGTCTTAAAGGAAGGGCTGGAGGGTGAACCAGAGAGAACAGAGAGGCTTTTCACAGTCAGAGTCTCACACCAACCAGAGCAGGTGTGTGCCACCTAGACTGATAACTGGTAGTGGGGTTTCTGGTTTATTTATGACAGAGAACAAAGAGGATAAGGGATTCAGGGCGGGGTGACCCACTAGGGAGTCATTTACCCATCAGTGTCCTTTTTCCTTTGGACTCATTTCCACAAGCTTGGCAAGCCAGGTATAATAAATACAGCAGAGCTCTATCTGGAGTCCTGTGGCAGATCAGGCCTCACCAGCTTCTGCTTAGACTAGACAACTACAGGGTATGGATGCCTAGGGTAGATACACTGAACCACTCAACTGAGGAGCTACCAGGCACTACTCAGGGATTGGCCCGGGGCTACGGGCAAGATCTCAGGAGAGTATAGCACATGCCACCTGCCAAGGTCCAAATAAAGGCACTGAAAAGCAGGCTAAGCCTGTGTTGCTGCACAAGCCACTGGCCCAGCCTGGGGCTTCTGCTCCTCACCACTCAGCCACCAGAGGCGACATGAAAACCTCAGAGCTAAAAGCTCAGGTGGCTGCTCCCACCATGACAACAGTCACACACTCCCTCAGACAGTGTGGACGGTTAGCGGGGTATGCGGGCACACACCCCCACAACCCCAGCATAGGACAGTGGAGGGAAGTTCAGGAGATAAAGGCCATCCTCGGCTACACAGTGAGTCTGAGGGGAGCCTGGGCTATGGTGATATGGAGATGGTGAAGGGGCAACACACGAGAATGTATCTGGAGCCAATATCAGTCACATGCCAGGAAAGGGCCACTGGCTTAATAGAATATCTATGGAAAACAAATACAGAACAGGTTTGTTGTGTTGAAAAAATTATTGGTACACAAATATATCTATAAATCACCACTAATTGTGTTTTAGGATGCTATGTTAAGATAGATTTAAAAAAATGAGATAGCATCAAGGTAGGCTGCTGCTATGGTGACTCATGACAGAATCTGTATGTCTCTAGGCCATTCCTGCAACCCTGTGCAATCACAGGAAAATCAAGTCTGTTGGCAAGGCTGATTTTGGTTTATTCCTTGGACTGTGTGAATGAATGGAACTTATAAAAGGCTATCATGTACTCAGGAGCTCCTGGACTTCTCTCTTCAACATGTAAACCTGTTTACTATGACTGAGAACGACAATGGTAATGGTGCTAGTAATGCTGTGAACTCAAATGGATCGGATCCTTCCGAAACGCCAGGCGTGACATTCATACTTCCATGCATCCCCGCATCCCCTTACAGTCAAGAAATTGAAACTGGAGATAAAATCTAGCCCAAAGGCCCACCAGACAGCTAAGCAGGGAAAGGTGCCTGCTGCCAAGCTTGACAACCTGAATTTGCTCCCAGGACCTGCACAGCGGGAGGCAAGAACAGACTATGGAAGGTTGTCCTTAGACTTCACAAATGCTCCTTCTTCTCCCTCAAATAACGTAATTAAGAAAGAAATCTAGCCCAAGAGTCCACAATGAATCCAATACAGGTAGGTTTCCCTACAGCATTTGAAACTGCGGGTCTGTTTGTTATTAGGCCTCAGGAGTCACAATCTAACCTCGCGTTAGATGGTCTATTCTATAAGAAATGGGAGACTGAATTGTACGTAGTGGGAAGGGACACTCAGTTCATGATGAGGCCAGAGAATAAGGCCAAATTCTCATCTTTTTAACTCGAGCCTTGGTCAGGGAGGCCTGGTAACACTATTTTCTTGGGGATCCCCAAAACCACACTGATCTTTTCTCTGGAATGGTCTGTTTCCTCCAATTTCCTCACCAAGAGGTGCAGTTAAGCTTTCCATCTCCAGGTCAGGTCCTTCTAGCTCCATCTCTCCAGAAGGAGACCTACCAGTCCTCGTCTAGGGCTGGGGAGACGATCTGGGAGGTCCACAGCCTCTTACTGTGACTCCCACTCAGTATTCCTGGTCCGGCCTACTAACCCCTAGTTTACACTGGGGCCAAGGCTTAACTATGAGCCTCCTGGGAGCCAAGGACACCCAGGGCTTCTTGCCATCTCTTCCTGCTCCCTCATTCCTGCAGCTTGCCTTTTCTGCTCTGTAAGCTCTTTGCTTTTTTTTTCTCCTAGACTTTTATTCGGTCTACCTTTTACTGTTGTATCTGTAGAGGTTTTGAAAAGGAAACAGCTATAAGCATACATGTTTAATCTGTCATATTTACACAGACTACTTCCTCCCGCCTGACATATCCATGAACCATTCAGTGATTATATAATCTAAACATAGAAGGAGAAATAAAATATTCAGGTATATTTCCTTTAGTTTAAAGAGAAAAATTAAAGACATCTGGATCTCAACTTTAGAGACCAGGCATGCTCAGGATGGTACGGTCATAGACTAACTCAGTAAATCAGAAAACAAAAGGACACGTAAGACAGCAACAACCCTTCCATCTCTAACGTCCTCGTGGGAGACCCAGGAGCAAATCACTACACTGTACTCCCACTGCTGTTCAACAACCTAAAATGCTTTCTTCAAACACTTAAAGTTATTTAAACCACAAAATGCATGTGTAGTAAGAGCCCAGTAGCTGGATGGATGGTGAAGTGTTAGTGGGAAATGTTGATACAGCCTCAAACTGTAAAATTATTTGTTTCTTCTGGGAAACCACGGAAAACTACATACCAAAATGATGCAAGATTACTCCAAACAGTAAAAGATAGTAAACCAAGCTTAATAAATTCTCCCCTACCCCTTGATTTTTGGAGATAGGGCTTTACTTTGTAGCCCAGGCTAATAGTCTCAAATACTATAATCCTTCTGCCTCAGCCTCCTAAGTGCAAGCTGTCATAGCCACCTTAATCATATCTCTTTTAAATATATTGCAAACTATGTAATAATATAATCATTTATTCACTTGGAAGTCTTGCTATGTAACTCAGGCTAGCTTGATGATCACTATGTAGTCTTGAACTTTAGAGATCATCCTGTCTTAACCCAAGTACTGCATATTCATATGACCTGTTTTTATATGTGTGTGTGTGTATTTAAATTAAATGTTTTATCTATATTGGAAGGCTCATGAAGCCAGAGGATGATGACTCCTACAAGATTAGGAAAACACCACAGCAGGAACATCTACTTACAAAAAGCCTGGAACACCTGTGGGGCAACTTCTTCCAGCAGGCTGCACGACCTCAGAAATCAGGGAGGTCACTGCCTAGCTTTGACTAGCACGTGTGTGCGTGAGTGCACACACAGTGTGTGCGTGTGTGTGTGTGTGTGCGTGTGCGTGTGTGTTTACAGAAGGGAGAGGAAGAAGAAAGAAATGAGGGAAAAGAGAAAAAAACCAAAAGAGCAAAAGGGAAGGGAACCGTCCTTACTTAATATCCTCAAGGTTGACAGAAAGTGAAATTCCTTTCCCTGATTCTGGAATTATGGATGCAGATGCTGGGCAGGGGACTGGAGAATTGAGTGAATTCTAGGCACACTAGCATAGGGATCGCATGTCCTTATTCCCACGAAGCTACAATGCACAATAGAACCTGCTTCCTGTAGGAAGTCTGGTTAAACTGTTCATTTCTTATGAATACCATGTGGAATTGACACTATACACAAGCCATGCCATTAGAGACTTTTATTTTGTACCAATTCAAGGGATTAAAACGCCTCCAAGGGTTGAGTTAAAAATTCTGCTTTAGTGAATTTAGGTCATTCCAATCTGAATCAGGACTGCTGTTAGAAATGCTTAATGGTCTCTTGCTTTTGGTTCCTATCATGCTTTTCTTTAGAGAAATGTCTGCTGCTAAAAAAATAGGAATGTCATTTTCCTTCACTGAATTAAAGTAAAATGTAAGATCTGGTTGCTCTATTCAGAGCTTACCTGTCACATCTAAAAGGTGGTATATTTTTTGGCATTCATTCAACACACACAAGTGCCTCTGAATGAACAGCAGAAATGGACAAAGAGCTAAGAGCATAGCCAGGGGCGGCAGAGCATGACTATGGTCCCACTGCTGAGGAGGCTTACATAGTCACCTGAGCTCAGGGCTCTGAGGTCAGGCCGGACATCATTAAATAACACAGACAGCTAGTAGGTGGATTACGAGCTCTTTGAAGTCAGTATTAACTGACTGATGGAGTGCTCATCACACCCGATCACTGTGCATACCCAGGCCTCATGAAATGTGCTTCTCCTTAGGCAGTCAGACTGATAACACACAAATACTACAACCAACATGTCACAATTTTTTAACGTGCACATCACTGTAGTTATTGTACGCACCACTTCTTAAAGACTACCTATTTATTTGTCAAAGCAACCTTTTATAAGTAAGTGTATTAGGACTATTTTACAGACAAGGTATATCAAACCCAAAACTTTCCCAAGGTCATATAGTCAATAAGAAACCAGGCAGAATTCAGACTTGGAGTAGGGTTCTGGAGCTTCAACCACGAGTTCCCTGGTACTAAAATTAGGTGACTGGGGTGGGGTGGGGATGACAAAGTCTATCAGCTTTCAACCGCAGCTGAGGCTTTTCATGGCCCAACCAGAGTATCAACGATAAACCATGAGGTTATATGCTAATTAAATTTATTCTATAGAAGAGGGACATTTGGCTAGAAAAATGTTATTTGTCATTTCAGAGATTGAAGAAGCTATCAAATGGAGTCAGTGATAAAGAATGAGAGGTGCTATCTTGTTTCACTCCTGGTCCTAGAACACAGTGTTATCAACAGGCTTATGATCAAGCCACCTCAGCTCTAAAAATTCCATTATGATTCATTAATAACAATCAAGTATATAATGAATCTCCATCCTAAGGATGCCACAGATATGCTTACTGGTACATGCCTAACGTATTCTATGCATTATGGGACTGTATTGTGTTTCTTGATAGGTGTGTATACACAGTCATACAAAAGAAACTGCTATTAAACCAGCACCATATAATTAAGAACAGGTGGAGCTATTCCAAAATTTTAAATCCTTACAGGTATTAATAAAAGGATAAGTAAAACCTAAGGAAGGGACGATGGGGGAAGGATGCAGGCCGACTCAATTGCAGAACACCCAGTGACCCAGGAGACCTGGGAAATATCTTCACACTACCCACCGAGTGCCTTCACTTTCTTCACTTATAAACAAGTGAGCTCAGACTTCACCATGAGCACTTCAACAATTTTATGGTGTAAAATATATGAACTGAACGCTGTTTTCACCCAGCTATCCAAAATGACACGAAAACACAATGGCTAGAACTGCAGAAACACACAGGCCAGATGGAGAAGCCGCAGGATGACTCATCTAAACCAGGGAATTACTGTGTGATCTGATTTTAGCCACCTGTCTAAGAGCCTTAAAACAATGAGCCTGCCCTTCTCTCATTTCCTTGCAGCCTCTATGCTGACTCATGTTATGTCATCAGATTTTCATAAGAAGATGAACAAATTCCATGGCTCTTACAGCCTGATGCATGTATCCTCTGACCATCACCATATCTATACAGAATGACTGACAGGCCGTTCTCTGCAAGGTCGGGGTTTAAGAAAGTCCCCAGGATGATGTCCTCAACAAAAGGAATGTAAGAGTGAGTACAGTGTGAGAGGAGCACACAGGGCCCCTCCCCTAGCTGAGGAGCTATTGCTGGGGAAGGGGTGTGGCCACATCTAGTAAAAACAAACAAACAAACAAACAAAATCCACACTCATGTACATGCAAACAACCCCAATTAAAGTTAGTGGGTTATATAGTAAAGTTAGTGGGATATACACACACACACACACACACACACACACACACACACACACACACAGAGTTTTTGTTTTCAGTACTGAGAATTAAACCCAGGGCCAGCATAATAGGCAAGTGCTCTTCCTCCAGCCTTCCACATCATTTTTATTGTCTTACTGTTTCTTAGTGGAATGGTCATAGCTCTATATGCATCAGCCTTATCACAGATGGACTTGTACCTTTGATAAAATCTTTTATTTCTTCTCCACTATAGTTTGAGCTCTGTGAAATGAGGCTACATAAGATGATTTTGAGGAGACTAAGCATCTATACTAAAGCCCAGCCTTGTGAGGGCCACAGAACTTGGGTTGTTATTCTTCCCACATTAAAATGACCACCCTCTATCCATGGTGGTCAGTCTGACTCTTTTCTCACCGAGTGACACTAGTGAGAAAGTGGACATGTGGCTGCTATCGTCCCCTACAACCTGAATCACGTGACCTTGGCCTGCAAGAGCTCCACTACACCCATGGAGCTTCATGGACACTGGTTTTGTGGAAATCCTGTTTCAGATCAACAGTTCATATTCCAAGGTGTGGTGGGAATAAAGAAGAAGAACTGGACTTGTGCGCCTTTGCTTTCTTTGTTCAGGGTGGATTGATGTGGCAGAGGTAGAGAAAACAAAGGTTTAAAGATGGCTGCCCTGGTTGAGGTGGGATTTACAAGTCACTACTTATCCATTTGGTCTACAAGATGGACAAGAACTTAAACTGAGCTTACAGAGTGCCTGGAACCAGAGTATCTTCAGGGAACAGTCCAAGAAAAAGAGGGAGGCATCTTAGAACTGTCTAGAAAGGCTGCCAGGTAAGCCCATAAACCTAAGAGAACAGATCAGCATTCTGTCCCATCTAATGTGAAAAACAGAGTGTTCTGTTTTTTTTGTTTTTTTTTTTTTTTTTTTACTCATCAAGCAAAAGGCAACAGAAAATTTTGTGCTTTCATTGATTCGGGCTGAATAAATGAACCTTTTGTCATTATTTCAATGACCAAACACACTGGGGAAACAGGTTTAAATGTTTCCTCTCTTCTAAATCTCAAACTGGAACTCAACTCATTTTTTTTTTTTTGAGACAGGGTTTCTCTGTGTAGTCCTGACTGTCCTGGAACTCACTTTGTAGACAGACCAGGGTGGCCTCAACTTCAGAGATCCACCAGCCTCTGCTTCCCAAATGCTGGGAATAAAAGTGTGCACTACCATGCCTGGCTTGGAATTCAACTCTTAATAGAAGTATTCCAGGAAGGTGGGGCCTAATGGGAGGCTGAGGTCAGGAGGGCAGAGCCTGACCAATGAACTAACAGCACCATGAAGAGGACTTGGAGCGGGTCCTTCTGTTCTTGTGCCCTGTAAGAAAGAGCACACTGTAGGGACAGAGCTTTGAAGGTGCCTCCTTGGGAGCAGACATGGGGCCTTTAACAACACTTGGGTGCCTTGTTCGCATACTTCATAGTCTCTAGACCTAGGGAATAAGTTTCTAATATTTACAGTCAGCCTCAGGAATTTTGTTGCAGTGCACAGTATGGAGGAACACACTAGGTAAGGAGCTAGCTTAATTGCAGACAACTACTGAACCCATGTCTGCAGCCCAGGCACCTCGAAGCAGCAGACCGTATCATGCTGTCTCAGGGCCGGCTCCATTTGTCCTTCACCCAGGTCTTCCAACACCACAGTCCAAGCTGAGCCTCTTCTCTCTCACTCAGATTCTATGGTCTATATTCTTGAACCCCATTGGTGTAAGAACACTTAATCTAGGTAAGTCCAGAAAACTCCATGCTCTGAATCGTGTAACCAGACCCCCTGAACACCTTATCTAATAATCTGTCGTACTCTAAAAATCCAATTCTTACTAGCTTCCATTTGAAAGCTTTCTTTTCTGACATAAATCTAGTGATTTTATGTAAATTTAATAGTCTTAAAAAAAGTACAGAGAAGTAAAAATATTGGGATTCATCCAGAGCTGGTATTACATTGCTCACTTAATCAGTTATTAATGATTTAAAGTGTTCCTATTTTTTTCATTATTGTAAACAAAACTACAGTTAATTTTCTTGAGTTATGCATTGATTTCTTTATAGATCAAATTCCTGTTAAAATTAAAATTTACCGATGTAAGTTTTTAGCCAGTGTGTGTATTTGGGGTAGGGGAATATTTACTTCCACGAGAACAGGACTATTAATTTTAAAATTTTTACCATTATGTAATTACTTGCATATTTACTGACTGAACCTACTTCATACACTTACTGGCTACTTGGCTTTCTTTAGAATTGCTTTTCCTATCCCTTTCCCCCCATTGCAATGTTTATATTCCTATGATTAATAGTTTAGAATTGTTTCTTAAGGTTACTAATGGAAAAACTATAATGAACTAGTTTCTCATTTTTTTATATCATTTGACTTAGATGTAAGTCATTTTGCTACATTTTAATTTATAACTCCTAAGACAAACCTGTTTGACATTCACATCATGTTCAAAAAGCCCATGCTTCAAGATTATAAATAAGTATTTTCTTGTTGCATGTTCATACATTTGGATGATTTCACGTTTTAAAACTAAATTTTTGGTCCACATGTTACATATTCCGGGAGATACAGTACTGCCTTCAGAGTTCTTCCCACTGTGCATCTCCTTCCAGTACACCTCTGGTCTTTCAGGCACCGGCCCCCGTTTTCCCTGCTGGTTTAGTTCTTCTTCCCATTTACAGATCCATACCTTCAAGATAATCACATTTACTGTTCAGCTGCTGTGTTCTGGGTGAAACGCACACAACACAGAACAGGGGAGAAAGCTGCAACCCGAAGAAGAGGGTCCATCACTGTGCTATGTAACCCGACTAGACGGCTTATTTTACCCGTTTTTACTTTGTGCTAAAACCTGCAGAGTAAAATGAGTACTGGTTGAGAAAGAGAGTAAAAATCATTACATAATAAAAAAAAATCTATCAGGTACAAAACCATTTGAACTCATCACTCAGAATGTTCTAAGTAATTAGGTCACTCAAAATACGCATGAAATGCTGGGCTGTTTTCAGGGCAACAAAATGCCAAGTTTCACGCTATTTTCTCCCATAATTAACTAAATAATTTACATTTAAGTGGCATCTTGCATATGGTTCTGAAAAAAATCACTTCACTGGTGTGATAATATGCTGATCAGAAACTGACTGAAACAACAATTTAAAAAAAACTGCTAGAGATTCATGAAAGACAAAACAAAACAACCCCCCAAACCAACAACTGAGTTGTACCAAGAAGCTATATTACATTTTTGTACTATATTATAGCAAGTTAAGCAAAGGAGGTTTTTTAAAAATATGTTTACTGCATGTATTTATTTATATGTGTGCAGCCATGTACACAGGCGTCCACAGCATGTATGGAGGCCAGGGGCAGCTTGAGGAAGTCAGTTTTCTCCTTCTACCATGTGGATCTTGGGGACTGAACTCAGGTCCTTAGGCTTAGTGGCAAGCATGTTTACCTGCTGAGGCATGTTATGGTTCAAGAATGGGAGTTTTAAGAAACTGAACTACTTCTGGGCAGCAGCGGTTGGGAATCCAGTAGTTATGAGTTTCATAAGTGGTGATGTAATACAATATACCATATAAGCAATGTCCATACCATGAAGGCAAACAAGTACTGGATATCATTATCCATCACTACCCTCCTGCCCTGTCAGCTGCCCACTACTCAGTGCGGTACTGGTTGCTGTACTGAGTACTTAGTACAGTGCAGAGCAGAGTTCTAAGACCAAAGTACAACTGCTAACATAAGTCTTCAGATCAAAGATGTCGGCCACAAGCCAACTGTGAAAGCACAAACTCAAGTTAAAACCTCCTCTGCCCCTAAACCTAGCCTAGTCAGCGAGTTCTAGCACATAAACCCAATATATTATGCCCCAACCTCTATTTGGGATAGTAATGTGGTAGAATGCTTAAAATATGGCCTTCAACCCACCAGCTATTTCCAGTTGCATGATTTTAGGCAAGCTACTCCCTCCCCCCCATATGTGGTTTTCTTATCTATAAATCAAGGAGTGTACTCTGAGAGGCTTGCGGAGAATTGGCTAGGAACATATGATCATGTGGTCACTCTCAGTAAAGCTGATGTTACTGGTAAAACCTCAATCCAGTGAGGCTTTTTATAAGGCCTATTATCTGTGGCATTCCACTATCTCCGACATATCCCATAAACAAACCTAAAAAGGCATTACATAATTCAGCAAGAACAGCTCAGCAAGCAATAAATACCTACTATACTTTGGGCACTGAATGCTAAAGACACAAGATAAACAGCACAGGGCCACTTCTGGACTGTTGTTAGACACTGGGGGGACAGCCAAGGGTTACACAGAATAGCTGCGCTATCATCAATAGTGACATGATTCTCCATGTGATTGGGGGCAATGGGAGAAGACAAAGAGCTCCACGTTACAGATGTGAGAGTGGACACTGGAGAAGAACCTGCCCTGAAGAAGTGGCTGGGTATCATCAGTCCTCACTTCTTTCCTGTCCTTCAGTTGCCCATGACTCCGCTTTCTACTACGGCCTGAAGAAAAAGAATACATTGTATTGTAGGTCACTGCTGGCTCTGGTTGCTGTCCTGAGTACTCTGTACTCAGAGCAGGGGTCTAAGTACAGCTGCTGACATGAGTCTTAGGAACAACAACCAAAAAGGCTTCCTGCTCTGGAAATCCCGAGGACACTGAGTGGTAAGACCCCCAATTTGGATTAATCCTTCTCATGCAATGAAAGACAGAGTCCTCTGTAACGTCTAGTGAAAGAAGCATCTCCCAATTGTCTCCTACGATTCCTTTTACATTTACAAAGTAAATTTTAAAAGAGCATAGTACTGAGGGCAGGCATTTCTCGGTATTGGGACATGGTATCTAGTAATATTCACATGGTATCTAGTAGTACCATAAATTAAAAATGCGTCAGTGACCTAATCACGAGACTCAAAGCCATAAAGCCCTCAGATGAAAAGACAGGGTAAGTCTTCTCAACATGTGGTTTAGCAATGGAGTCTTACATATGATAATGAAATAAAAACAGATTAATTAGAATTTATCCAAATTTAAAACATTTGTATATTAAAAGACATTATCATTATAAAGAGGGGAAACCTATAAAGTTGAAAGTATCTGCAAATTATGTATTTAGTAAAGGTCTAGCACACAGAATATAAAATAATTTGTATAAATCAACAACAAAAACAATCTAAACAATATATGGCAAAACATTTTAAAGCTATTTCTTCAAAGAAGATATACAAATGTCCCCGAGACCTCAAGGATGCTCAATAACAGAGAAAAATGCAACTTGCAACCACAATGAGATAAAAAACAAAAAACAAACAACCACCTAAGACAGCCAGTATACTACCTAAGCAGAGTAATGTTGGTGAGACTATGGGAAAACTGGAACACGGTATATTGTCAGTGGGAAAATAGTCCAGCTACTATGGAAAACTCTGGCAGTTATTAGAACAGTTAAGCACAGAACTGTCACAGAACACAGCAACTTATCCCCAGGTGCACACCTGCCACAACTGAAAACAGATAATTAAGCACACACATGCACTCGTGTGTCCACAGCAGCACTGGCCACAAAGTCAAAGACCGAAGCAACTCTAGTGCTCAGCAGCGGATGGACTGACTGACAAAGGGGAGGACATACAACAGAGGAACACCTTTAAGATGCAAAAAGAAAGAAGCATATATGCTGCAATGACCATGCACTTTGAAAACATTATGCTGAAGAAGCCAGACACAAAGAGGGAATATTTTATCAATATACATGTACATGTAAGCAATAGATAGTAGTGGAATAGATAAATCCACAGAAACAGAAAGAAGACCCTGCCAGGGCTAGAGGAGGGGTGGGAAAAACAATTGCTTCCCTTGGTGTCTGCCAAATGACAGAGAAGTGACTAGGACTAGCTGCAATGGCTCCTTTGGAGTGATGAAAATATTTCAGATACAGGTAGTTATTGCACAAAATCATGAATGTGCTTTTAAAATGGTGAGTTTTATGTTATATACATTTTATCAAATTATAGGCTAAATTACACCCCTGAAAAGACAGTGAAATCCTAATTTCCAGTACCTGTGAACATGACTTTATTAGGAAATATGATAATCAAGATAGATGGAGATGCGGGGTGTGTGTCCTTAGAAGAGACTAGACACCCACACAGGAGAGTGTTGGGTGGTGACAGAGGTGGAACGATGCATCTACAAGCCACACAATGCCAAGGAAGATGGGACACTAGGGAACAATTATCCCGGAGACTTTGGGGAGAGTCCTGCCCCGTAACACTCTGAGCTCTTACTTTTGGTCCAAACTGTAAGAAAATAAATTTCTTCAGTTTTTAAGCCACTCAGACTGTGGTGCTTCGTACTGGTAGCCTTAGGGAGGTAATGTACAATGGAAAAATAAGGTTGGCTGTAGGCTTCCAGGAGGCAAGTGTGAGAAATGTGTAAAGCTACCAGCCTGAGGAGAGCACAGACATGAAAGGAGAGCACAGACTCCATGAGAAGAACTGAGGGAAATTAGTCTAGGTGGAAGCTTACAGTGGCAGCCGGACTTCAGGAAAGCCGAGTGGTGCGTACTCACCTACAGTCGCTGGCCGCTTACTGCATGCGGTATTTGAAGACAGAAGACCCTGTGCAAAGTCTGAGCTTTTAGTCAACAAAGTTTTCCCAAAACACTGCTATCCTCAGGGCTTGATAACGTCACCAAGCCAGGTCTGTGTGATCAATGTACCCGGGAGAAGTAATAAAAAGGGCAACTGTGCAGCCAGAAGGCTACCACTGGCTGGAGTGATGTGGAATGGCATCGTGGTAGGGTAGGGTGTTCACTTAAAATTTAGCAGACTTTTAAAAGGAATGAATTCCCTTTCAATACTTGTTGAGTAATAATGGAGGAGCCAGGAGAGAGGATTCCCTAAGTGTAGGGATTTTTTTAGGGATTGGAGATACCTGGCTGGAAAAGTTGGTTGGAACCGTATTAACCAGTTTATGCTCCTCCTGCAAGAGGTGACACCAAGAAAGAGACACCCTGGGGGAGCTGTGGTCGGATAATCATTTCACTGCTCTCGTAACTTCCAATGAACAGCAGTGGGCCTACTGATGTCTGAACACAGAGCATGTGCATCCATTGCTTCGTTATCTCAACAAGCCAAGTGTTCTTGGACAGATGTCTCACTAAGTTATAGAGTAACTGGGTAATGATGTTCGTCTGCCTGTTCTGTAATTGGGAAACCACTAGCATAACTTGTAATAACTGTGTCCTAAGTGACATGGTGGCTCTGTCAGGAAAATCAGGACTATGACTCAAATAGATCTACTCACTTATTTATTGAGACAGGATCTTACTATGCAGCATGTATACCAGTGCTCTCTGTACACCAGACTGCCCTTGAACTCCGAGATCCCTCTGTCTTCTGAATACTGAGATTAAAGCTGTACACTACCACACCTGCCCTTATACACTGGTTTATGATTTTATTTTTTATTCTTGTCTTTGAAGGTGCTATAAGTAAAACAAATACAAAGAGTAAAAACAAGATCAGAAAATGGTTGGGTGCTTAGCCTAAGATGATATCCCACCACGAGCAGACAGAAAACAGAGAAAACAACATCTCCCCCCTCACCCCCTTGTGAGCCAGATACACAGGCAGATATGCCACGGCCTCTGTCCTCCTCCAAAGACTCACGTGTTCCCTGTCTGAACAATTTAAACCCAGTGAGGAAGAGGGACCACAGAAGTTCCCTAAGGTTCTCAAGATATGGCATCCATATGGTTGCCCTGTACCCAGTTGAGCAAAGGAACCCGAGAGCAACACTCCTGGGACTTGTACTGAGTATATAAGAAGATCCCCAAATAGTCCTGTATCTCCCCCCACCCCCACCTCTGTGAATCTGCGGTGGGCTGAGTTCATAACTACAGCCAGAAATGACAAGGAAAACAGTGCTGAGCTGGGGAGGGAACATACACGTGGAGCCAGAAATGCGCTACCACTGAGTTCATGAGTTTCTCTCACCTTAGCAAATATGCTGGGCTTTATGGCTGAGGAGTCTCCATGGCTCCCCAAAGTAGAGCTCAGAACCCTAACGACAGCCCCCGAGACCACAGTTCCTCTCTATCTGTGCCAGGCACGTCCACACACCGGGGCCAGGGGAGAGCGGTTCCTAGAGTTTTCTCTATTTCCTTTAAAGATGAAGCAGCTGAGCTCAGCAAGCCTGAGGCAGCTGACGAAAATCAGCCTGTGATTGTGTCGGTGGAACCGCACAGATCTTCTGGTTCCAGCCCAGTGCTTCCTGCTAACCACTCCATCGTCCTAGACTGATATTCTATGCTTCACTCTGCAATTTATTTGAAATTGTGCCCCCCAAATTATCCTTATTTGCTCATTAAATGAGTTCAAACGATGTATGAACAGAGGAAAACAGCATGAATACAATCAGAATTTTAAATATTCACTGGTTTATAAATCTCATTCCATCATTCAGTCAACAAATATTTACTGAAGATCAGTTTTGTTCCCAGCATAGCCAGGTGCTGAGAACACAAAATCACTAAGATATAATCATCCTGAAAAAGAGAACCTTAGCTGGCAATTCTCCAGGAATACAATATGCTCTGTCCAAGGGGTTGGGGGTCAGATTTATTGCTGCCAAAGATGAAGATATCAAAACAAATGAAAGAGACTCTGTACTATCTTACCATAATAAGATATCAAGATTCTGAAAAATAAAGTGCTCCAATGTCGCATTCCAAGTAAGTATCCAGAGACCTCAGAATCAGCACAAAATACTTGGCTCGAAGAATCTGAGAGCAGAGCCCAAATAATCACTATCTACAAAGAAAAGCAATAGGCAGAAATGAAAGCCCAGAGAAGGGGGGTGGAGGGTGGGGGTGGAGGACATGGCATTGGAGCACCCTCAGAGATTCACACTCAATCAACATGTACATTAAATCAGCCCCAAGGTGCTGCCCCTTGGCTTCAAATACACACTGTCCCAAGGGGGAAACTAACTTTGCTTTGTGGTAGGGAAAAAGCCCCTCTCAGAAGTCGTTCAGTCAACTCTTTAAAATAAAATCTAGGAATCATAAATCTGAAAGACTTACAGCATTATTATCAGAATACAGCCTTAATTTGAAAATCATCCTCTTTTAAGACATTTCTAAGTCAGAGGTTATGAACCTCTACTAACACGTGAAACAAATGTAGGCATTTCTGCCTCTTTAGGAAGGTATTACTCCCTGTGTACTGTGAGCATTCCTGAATAGGAAGCAGTGTTTTGGAAACACTTTAGTGGTTGGAAAAGGGGACATACACACGCAGGAACACCAGTGTGCTCTCAGGAGCAGCACACCACTGAGATGATGTCAAGGGAACTTGACTGGACATTTGTGGAGGCGGCAAACAAGGTTTTTATGAGCCTGGATGATATGGAAACAAGTATTCCTTCAGGCTTGGAGAAGAAACCAAAGAGCCCAGGCTGGGTCTCCGGACAGTCTCTAGTTGTTTGGTCTTGGGAAGGTTTCTTCTGTTTATATCCTTCAGCTACAAAAGAGGGGGCTATAGAATGCCTCCCTTTGGAATCTGCAGGCTCTTCTATGGGAAGGATGAAAATGAGGGGACGATGTCAGCATTTGCATTTACCTGACGACACACCGTGTAACTCTAGTTCAGGTGCCGTCAACTGGGGTTTGGAGGGCTGCCGAGTCTCACCTATCCGACTGGACACCCTCAAGGCCAGAGTTCACGTGAGCAGCCCCTTCTGCTCCACCTGGGGAAGTAAACACTAGAGAACGCAGGGGAGGGATGTGCACCTGGCTTCCTTGGCAGTCCGTTCTCCTGACGGCATCAAAGAATAGTTTATTCTGAGCATTGCCCAGAGGTGTGGACAGGAACAAATCTGGTACTGGCAGTTGTGTACTGAGGTACGAGGATGTCTCTTTCTCTCTAGTTTCCTGTCTGTAAGAAGTAATCTTTACAATGTTGATTATGATTGTTATTAGCAAAAAGCCCTAAAGGCTATTTGAGGCTTGTGGCCACATATCTGAGAATTTCAACTATCATCTAAGTCTTTCCATTGGGTAGAGGATGGAGGGACTACATAGTCAAATAAAGCATTTGGAAAATATGTCTAAGAATTAATGAGGTTATTAAACATGGTTCCAAGGAGGCATAATAGAAGCTGAGCAATGATACAGGTAGAACTGTAGAGTGTTTCCTATATCAAAGCATACCACAGATCATAGATTGTTCAATAAATGGCATAAAAATGACTGGGGAGCATATGTTTTGTGCATATGAGGGCTATGTATAAGGATAAATCTAAATCTCATATAATTGACTGTATTTGGACTTTCCTTTGTGGGACCTCAGGACACCAATAATGATATTGAGACATTATTAATTATGAAAGCTTGGCCTTTAGCTTAGGCTTGTTCTTAACGAGCTCTTGCACTTAAATTAACCAGTTTCTATTAATCTATACTCTACCATGTGGCTTTTTACCTCTCTCTCATTCTGTAGATCCGACTTCCCCAGTCTCGTCCCTGAGTCTCTCTCTCTCCCAAATGTCCTGCCTAAACTCTTCCTGCCTAGCTATTGACCATTCAGCTCTTTATTAAACCACCAGAAGGTACCTTGGCAAAGATACATCTTCACAGTGTACAAAAAGATTATCCCACAATAATTAACTCCAAGTAATTCCACCTGAATCACATATACTTACATGTTAAAAGCAAAAGCATATATTAATTGGGGAAAATTTTATTGGGATAAAAAAAGTCAGTATTACATAAAACTCATAAAGACAAGCTTAAAAATTAAATTACACATTTACATAGCAAACAGTACTATAAAGTAAAACAATTTTAAAAATGAAATGAGAAAATATTAATTCAAAGCTATTCTGTAAGCATTACAAGAGGCCCAATAAATTAGAAAAACAACAACAAAAACCCTAGTAACCCAGCAGAATGCTGAAGAGGTCAAAGAAAGTTCATAGGAATATAGGTCCTTACTAAGAACAAGCCAATCTCACTACCACTGAACAAGACAAAATAGGATACTGATAAGCCATTTACCTATTAGAAAATGCTAGCTTATAATTTAAAATACTTAAAATAAAAATCCACCAATTCACCGGTGGTGGTGGTGGTGGTGGTGGTGGTGGTGGGAGGGGGTGGTGAGGGTGGCGCACACCTTTAATCCCAGCACTCGGGAGGTAGATGCAGGCGGATCTCTGTGAGTTCAAGGCCAGCCTGGGTACAGAGTGAGTTCCAGGACAGGCTCCAAAGCTACACAGAGAAACCCTGTCTTGAAAAACAAATAAACAAAAAAAAAAATCCACCAATTCACTGGTGAATCTACCAAATACTAAAGGAATAATACGTTTTATGCAAACTTTGAGAAAACAAAGGAGGGAATATTTCTGATATATTTTGTAACATTATATAATCCCGATATCAAAACCAACAGCTATGAGTAAAACAAGTAAAATCACAGATAGTGTCATTAATATAGATACAATTCCATCTTCCCCAAGCACAAGCCTATCTTCGACAATACATCAGAACAACAAGCTCTTTGCAAATGCATCATTACGGACCTTCTATTTGGTCACCTTATCTCAACAATCACAGATGGGCTTCAAATCTTGCTTATCTTTAGTGTGTTCATAGTTTCTTGTATGGGGTGTTAACATTTTCATACATTGACATTACCAGTCTTTAACCAGTTACATTTTTTTCTTGCATCATGCTCAAAACACACCTTCAGTCACATGTCTAGAGTCTCCTGTATTTCCAGATAAAGTATAGCTTGTTTTTCTCATTTAGACTGCTGCTCTAGCTTAAAAAAGTGTACATCTGTGTGCATTTCTTCACATAACCTGCCATCCTAGGAGCACTTATGACCTCACTACTAGTTTCTCCCTTTGACACATAAAGCGTCTCGAGTTTCCATGTGTGTGTAGATCTATTTCTGGTTTCTCAATATTCCTTCCTGCTGGTCTGTGTGCCAGTGCATCATTTTTCATCTACCACAGCATCTAACAAGCCTTGTTAACCAGCCGGCAGATTGTTCCATCAGCTTTCTAAGTTATAGTTATTCTCGGCCCTTCACTCTTTCATTTGATTTTAGGATTATCTTCTTAGTTCTCAAATAACTGTGCAAAAACTGTATTAACTTTATAGATGAAATCTGAATATTTCAATTAGCTTAAAACAGATAAATGGAGATATAATAAAAAGGCTTGCCAGGAAACATTAAAATGCAGTGGTTTTTTTTTTCCTTTACAAGTTAAAAGAATTACCTTCTTCATAATTTTTAAAATATGGAACAATTTGTCTGTTTCAGTCTAACCTTCAAGGTCACAGTGACCTATCTCCCAGGTAACAATGGGCTACACATAGGTCACTCAACTTCTCCATCCGGGACGGGAGGGCTGACAACAGCCAGCAGCTCCAGCCATGCCAAGCTGCTGCTCGGCCGGGCCATCAGAACAGACACGCAGGCTTTCCATCAGCCTCTGAACGCCCTGGTCCCGAACTCCTGTTGCTATCTATTCTGTGCTTTACCTACTCCTAAGGCCTGGCCAAGACTGGGCCTGGGCAGGCTTTTCCTACCTGGGAATCACTTCATATACTTCTTTCCCCCAAACAGGACGCAGACGACTCTCTGCTGCCCCCTTCCGGTCTGCTATGGCTGCTGTAAGCTCAGCAACTTGGCAATCTATAAAGCAGCTTCAAGTTAGCTGTGTTTAGGGGTCAGAACACTTCCCGCAAATGTGACATCCTTTCCCTCTGGGTGTTGAACTAGTATTTTTCATAATCCCGATGAGTCCTGGACTGTGATGGCCCTCAGTGAAAACTGATAAAGATCATTGGGGAATAATGGGTTTAAAAACTAAAATCTGAATCACAAAGCACAGGCAATATTAAAGCTAAATCCAACTAAGCACTCACCTCCTCTGCTCCAAGACCCTTGTGGTAGCTTTTAAACAGTTTCTCCAAGCCTCCAACCCACGCTGAGGCAGGAGTACTATTTTAATATCCATTTCACTAGTGAAGAAAGAGGGGTGGAGACTGTATCTAAACCACACTGCTAGCATATGCCACACTCAAAGCCCTGCAGACTGACTCCAACCTACTCTTCAAAACAGCTTCTCGAGTAAAGAAAAAAAGATTTTTGACAAGTCAATAAATAGTTTTAGTATAATTTTAAGGAAAGGTCAGAAATTACATTAAAAGTCAGGGTAAGTATGGATGAGGCAGAATGGGGGACAGGAAACAGGCAAACACAGAAAGCACAGGGCATTCTGGGGATGGCAGGCCATTGTGGCTGTGCTCTGAGAGGATGTATTCATGTGTCGGACACCATTACCTGCCATTAACTCGGCAGGTGAGGAACTGGAGTGATCAGCACCTATGAGATCCCAGAGTCTCATTTTAACAAATGCTTGCTGTGTCTTCCCTATGGACTGTGCCAAGGCTTTCAGCCATGAAGACAAACGACCTCCTCCCACCTCTGGGGAGCACCCACCCCTGAGGACGGACAGGTAGCAGGAGACAGTGCTGCTTAGTCTGGGGTTCAAAGCCCGAGTTTTAAGTTCCAAGCTCACCTACTCCCAGCTAGGAGATGGGGATGCTGTCTTAAAACCAGCGTCAATATTAAAAGGAACAGACCAGGCCTCAAAAACCCTGCCTGGTTAAAACAAACACAAGGGGAAATCTATCATGAAAACGACGGCAATCACAATCAATGAAGAGAATTCACGTCCAAGCTAAGTGTCCACTTCCCTAGACACAGAGCATCTGGAAATACTTAAGGATTTATTTGCTTTTGGCCTCAAAGATCATGACGCAATCAATTGCAACTTCTGCTCCCACAGATCTCCCGAAGCCTCGGTTTATCTACTCCACTCTCCTTTAAACGCTGCCAGCCTGAGAGCTATCAGCAAGCTCACAGGCGAATACTACCAAAGGAGGGCCGCACAATCGATCCGAGTTTAACTACGTCTCTGTGTCTACGAGCCCTGTTCCGGGGACCCTGACTCCGTTACAATCATGACAACAGCTAGGAGAGAGAGCTGTTGGCCCCAGGACTACACTGCAGAAAACAGACCTCAGAGAGGATCTTCTTACGCAAAATCTTAATTTTGTTTCTTAAGGGTCACCCTTAAAAGGTTTGGCAGCTAGCTATCAGAAGAGATTTACTTAAGTCCTTTTCTTCCCCATTTATGTTCAAGTCATCCAAAATGTGCTTCATGGACTTTTCAGAGATAGACAATGTGAAGATAAATATGGCACAAAACTTAGCTGTCTAAAGTAAGCAGGGCACACCACAGCTATTTACAACCAAGACCCACAGCAGATCAGAAAGCTCATCCTTTCTGTGACCTAGTCTTATGTGGACTGCTTTTTCTTTCGATAATTGTGAAAAAACTAACTGAAATGTTAATAATAACACTGAACTGAGCAGAGTTTCAGAGAAGCCTAGCAGACCAGACCCTCATGCTCACAAAGTCTGAGTCTTCCAGCTTTGTTTGTTTGTTTTTTTTAGGGGAGAGGACAGGGTCTCTCTGTGTAGCCCTGGCTGTCCTGGAACTCACTCTGTAGACCAGGCTGGCCTCAAACTCAGAGATCCATCTGCCTCTGTCTCCTGAGTACTGGGATTAAAGATATGTGTAGCCACAACTTGAGGCTTCGATTTTAACAAGAAAAGGCCAGGCATTCCTCTGGGTAGCTAGTGTCTACAGTCAGCTTAACAGGCTCTACACTACAGATCAAACAGGAGCTTAAGCTGGTCCCACCGTTCTGACTAGAGCTTAAACTAGTCCTACCTTTCTAATGCTATCAGGGTTTCTAAGCACTTATCCTCCCCAACACAATGGACTTTGACTGTTGATCTCTTTTTCTGTTAGGCTTTCTTGAGATCTGACTGTCAGTGGATCGAAGTATTTTAAGTACTTGTTATGTCTCTGTCCTGGTTATACTGAGACTGCCTCTGAAGAGACACACTGGCCTGCTTGATAAGCCTAGGGACCAGTCAGGTCCCCATCCCAGCTGTGAGAACTTGACTCCCACGGCCTTTACAGAAGTCACTTCAACTTCAATTTCAGATGCCAAAGTTGACAAGCCTCAGAATCCGACTTCCCAGAGGGTGCCAGAATGCCAGAAAAACCTAATGGTATGTTTTGGTAACTGTTCTTTCTCCAAAGGTCTGCAGCCAGCTCTTCTCTAAAGCCTAAGTATGGTCAGTGGGCAGAAAACAGCCAACTTAGAAACATGTATGAGTACAACAAAAAGGGGACTGTCCAGCTTCTCGCCACCTTCTAATTTCCCTCCAACTCAGTACTTCAACCAGTGTACTAGTCATTTTCCCACTAGTCAGGGCCTAATTTTCAACCCTCTTTGCTTTCAATTTTTCATTAACTTTGTTGATTTATTTGTCCCCTCCTGTGTATAATACATTTCTCTTCATTTCTACTGCTGAGTACCACAGGTCAGGTCTTTTATCACTGCAAGCAGGGAAAATTAATTTCCCACCTACATTTATCCATTACATAAAAAAAATTGTTATTACTCTTTGTGGAATACCTTCATTATGATAGGCATTTCTCAAGAGTCTAATGATGATTAATTATCCCATGGATCATTAAAAAAGAACCCTTCTTGACAAAGTAACACATACTCACAACATAAAATCAAAAGGTCCAAGAGAGAATTCAACGAAAAGTTACCCCGGAGTATTTTCTGAAAGAAAGCATTGTTAACAGCTTTTCTATGTAGTGGTATTTACCACTCCAAGACATGCTATGCACATGCCCATATTACATACATACACACGTACCATGGCACATGCTACACAAACCACAACTTCTCATCTACTATTTCTGTTAACTTACTCCTCAGGAAATACAAATATACATTAAGCCTCATTTTTTTCAATCACTGCAAAATATATACTATATGGTTATAGAATAATTATTTTAAGCATGCTTCTGCTAATAGGCAAGGTTTTACTTCTTACAATGGATATTATTTCATATGTAAGGGGCTATATCAGGTTCAATATCTGAAACTACAATTGGATTAAAGAATATATGCATTTATAATCTTTATGTTGCCAAAGTTCTCTTTGCAGATACTCTGTAATTTGTGTTTGTTTTTGAGACAGGCTCTTACCATATAGCCTAGGCTAGCCTTGAACTCAAGATCCTCTTGCCTTAGCTTCCTGAGTGTTGAGATGATAGGCATGTGCTACTATGTCCAACTTGGATGGTGTACTAACTTACTGATTTAATATCAATATACAATCAAGACAGATTAGCACCCTCCCTCTCTTCTGCAATCATTTTCTCCCCTCAGCCTTATTTCTCAGTCCTCCCACAGGCCCTCTCTCTCTGATGGCAGGCCCCACAAATTCAGTTCTTCTGCAGTTCTCAACTCAACTCAAGTTCTACCTTTTTAATGCATATTTGTTGATGACATCATTAATCCCTCTTTCAGCCTGCCCCAAACACACTTTAAACCATAAACTTTGTTACATAAATACAGTGAATTTACCTGTTAGATTTGGGATTTGTCTGGACTTTGAACTGCTTCACATATATACTCATCCTCGACAATTCACCATCTTTTGGATTTGCAGTGATTATAGCACATCCTTCCTTTGACTACACCACAGTTTTAGTGAATTAAGAAAGTGCCCTCTCTCTCCTGTTGGCTTTAGAACTTCCCTTATACACAGCGCTGACTCATCTTACGGACATAGTAATTGGTATTTGTCCCCCTGGATTTTCATCTCAAACCCTGTCAGACATCACTGCTGCCGTTGTTGCTGTTATAGCAGTGGCGGCCACCGCTGCTACTGTTTCTGGGATTACCATTTCATAATTGCTTACTACAACTAGCACAGTGGAGACCCTGGCAGCAAAAGTAGCTACCACAGTTAGTTAATTTTTCATTCTATTGGGCATGATAAATTTAATTCAAGTTATATACAGTTCGATTGGCTTTAAAAATTATAAATTTATAAACTCAAGATCCATTTGCTTTTGGGATACCATCTTAGAAGGACTCCAATTTGCAATAAGGCTCGTTAAGGAAGGGAATGACTTAGTTGCCTTTAACCTACTGACTATGGGTGGGTTAGGACTTCTGTTGGTCTTTTCTGTGTCGAACACACAGGTTACAAGCCCAGCGCCACTTTGAGATCTTTGGCAGCAGTTAATTCTGCAGCGCACACACACACGATTGAGCCTGTATGATAATGAGTATTCAGAGACGGGTAATGCCTGGGGGGCGCTCACCAACTTAAGACAGAGTGCCCGTGTGGCCTGGGCAGGCGTCTCCATGACGGGTAAGGTGACCTGCTGACATCCCACGCAACCTAAGTCAGAAGCTCATTTTCTAGTAAAAGGGGGACATGTAGGGTCCTGGCCCCATTTTGGGTAACTGTTGCCTTGCTTGCTGACCTTGACCTTGATATCTTCCCTGGGCTAATTCCCTGCCGGGTTCCACCCTCCTGAATGCTTAAGGGAAGTTCCTTGTCTGTGTATTCTCATAATGGGCATTAACAGATTAGATGTAAGATTGTAAAGCATGGTAGTGAACTTCTGCCCTCTGGGGTTCTCCCATTGTGCTGTAAGCCTGTATTTAAGACCTCCTCCCTCCTTCAATAAGTGTCATTCGGCATTAAAAAAACAAACAAACAAAAAAAAAAAACCCAAAAACCTGTCAGAGCAGTTTGTTTCAGTGAAAAAGAACAGCTGATTCACAAAATTAATCTTTCTCTTCTTGTTCTCTGTACTCACCCCTTTTCCTTTTCTTCTAAATACAAACTAGACATTTAATACATATCTTTTGAGTTGTTTATTCCTAGTTCCTCTACATTATGGGTGCATACCAGGCATGATGGCACACACTTTTAATTCCAGCACTCAGGAGGAGAGGTAGGTGGATCTTTTTAAGTTTGATGCCATCCTGGTCTACATAGCAAGCTCTAGGCCAGCCAGGGCTGCATATTAAGACTTTATCTCAACAAACAAAAACAAACAAGAAAAAAGAATGCACGTGTGGGCTGGAGAGATGGATCTGCAGTTAAGAGCACTGGTCACTCTTGCAGAAGGTTTGGTTCCCAGCACTCACATGGTAGCTCACACCCATCAATAACTCCAGTTTCAGGTAATTTGATGCCCTCTTGTGGTCTCTGGGGGCACCAGGAATGCACACTCTGTGTGTGTGTGTGTGTGTGTGTGTGTGTGTGTGTGTGTGTGTGTGTAGGCAAAGCATTAATACACAAAATAAAAATAAATCTTAAAAAAAAAACACATGGAGATGTAAATGTGTGTATACATGTAGATAAATATAGAATGGAAAAGACCTGATTATCCAAAAGAATTTTGATAAAGCTGAGCCAGGTTAGAAGATCCGTGTTATCTAATGAAAAGACACTAAAAACTATAGCTACCAAGACAATATATATGTATCACCAAATAAAGCAAAGCAGAGATCAACAGAACAAAAAGTCTTATGAAAAAATTATTACCAAGATGTTCTAGGCAATGTGAAAAGAGCACTGTGTTTATAGTAAATGGCCTAGATAAAATTAGGTGTTTTTATATAAATTACCTTTGAGCTTTATTTTCTATCCTATGCAAACAAACAAAAAAAATCCCTCATAATTAATTATAGATCTGACTCTAGAACCTAAAATTACAAAATTCTAAAGCAAAATATCAGAAAAATATCTATGGTGTTGCGTTGGGCAAAGATTTCTTCAAAAACAAAAGAAAAAAAAACATGAAGAATTGGATTTCCATCAAAGTTGAAAGCATACTTTGAAAAATATGTTAAGTGAATGAAAACACAAGACTGAGAAGAATTTTCAAATTCAGTAAAAAGAAAACAACCCCCAGAACAGGGTGAAAAATTTGAACAATTTGTCAAAGGAGGAATCATCAGGCAATCACAAATTTAAACCTAAATAAATACACATTGATCCAGCTTAATCTGTCAGCTAAAGTGGAGAGAGGGAGAGTCCATACAGAGCATGGGCTAAGTCGCTTGTAAAACAACAGTCAAGTTCTTTACGAGTTAAACATCCATCACCTATATGTCCAGTCACTCGACTACAGACTCACTCCAGAGAAACAAAAAGATGCAAAGATGGCTGGGGAGGTATTTTAGCAGCCTGGGCTGCTACAGTCTGCTAGAACAGGAGACTACCAAAGGGGAATCACCTCCCCGTGAAGGAAAGACAGCAGTCATCTCAGACCACTCTAAGAACACTAAGCCACACGAGAAGTGTAAGCAAGATAAATGGACTTGACACCACATTCTTGTTAGCTAGCTCCAGGCTGAAAGACCAGAGGGGAAAGTACAGACTCTGAAGGAGCAGGGGCCAAAGGCTCCCATTCCCCTCACCAACTCCATGAATCTCTGGTCAGGCATGAACCATATTTACCAATTTGCTACTGTCCAATACAGAGCATTAATTATAATAAACTATCTCTTAGGCTTGGGGTAAGGATTAGCAAATAAAAACAACTACAGCATGCATCAGTGTTAAAGTAGGGAACTGTTCCTAAAAACACTCTAAGAATTGCTTGTTGCCCCATGACTTTTAGACTTAAAAATCAAGTTTGAGTTTCACAGAGACTAAGCAATATGTTAACAGAAAAACTTAAGACAGCTACAGAATACACTCTCGAAGACCTCAGAGGAAAACCACTACTGTGTAAGTTCACATGCAGCTCACTCCTAATGAACCCTTACCTCCCCTCTCCCCACAGGCACAACACCGCCTTCCAAGGAGCCATCACAGCATTTTTGCTCACTGAAAAATGAAGCTATTTTGGTCCTTCGACAGGCCGCCAGCCCAGGACCTGGAGACATGCAGGCTGCCATCTGCCTCATCCCAGCTGTTCCTGACCTGTTGTCTGTCATCCGCCAGGTCAGCTGAGCAACTGCTGAAGGACGCTTGACGCCACGCCACAGCGGATGGACGTGCTGCCCCACCATGGCCAGCCTCCCAGCTTAGCCTTCCTCTCATCACTGGGTGACATGTTGCTCTCCATGACAGGAGTCTGATTCTGAAGGAAAGCTCCTTCCCTGAAGCCTTTTCTACTGTGTGACAATGGATTCGACATTCACCACACTTTTTCTAGAAACTACAGGCCACTTCAGAACTGTGAAATATATTGTCATATAACCAGAGAGGCCTGTCTCTCTTCAGGAATGACCATTCCTCTGAGGATTAAATAACCAGTTCTGATGACCGATGCTTTGAGGGTAAGGGGAGCAAGTTTAACGTCATGCTTTTGTAAATCACCACAGTCCCCCCAAATGATACAGAAGCCTAAACACGCCTTTAAAACTGCAGTTTGCAAATATCTCAGTAAAGAGGACACCAAAAGGGAGGGCAGAAGTGTTACAGCTGGAGCTGCATGCCATCATAGTCATCAAATGTAACACGGGAGCTGTTAAAGCTTGCTCTAACCACAGATGACGGCTTCTATCGATAGCACATTTTTTCCTATGACATGTAGTTTTGTCTCCTGAATATGGAGACACGGCCTCCAGGTTCACATCTAAGTGTGGACAGTATACATGGATGGGGGAGTCCAGCTCAGAACCTGACTAGCAGGCCCAGGAAAGGTGGTCTCCAAAATGGAAAAGAGGTGTTCACTGTGTGAAACTTACGAATGGTCACCATACAGTAACCCTGACCCCAGGCAAGCAGCGCTGCAAAAGGGATAAAGAGCTGACAGTCTCCCAATAAACGAGGGTAGTCCAGACTACAAGACATTCCAGGGACTTCCTGTTACTTGTAATCCCAATTTCCCCGCCACACTGCGCTCTGTATCATGCTCTCTCGTGAATCCTCCTGCCATAGTTTCCTTGGGAGCAATCACAGCCCTGCCTGGGTCCTTCCTGTAGTCCTGCTCTGGGCAACCCCATGCGGCCTCTCAGAGCTGCTCTTCGGCCTCCATGTGGAGCTTGTGGCTTCCCAGCTCAGGACAGGCGGCCCCTGGCCCTCACGCATACTCATCACTCAGGCAATCTCTCTTAGCCTCTGGTCTCTAAAACAGAGCTACAGAGTTATCGGCTACGAACGCTGTAGGTGATAGCAGAGGCGGGAAGCCTTTCCCTCTCAAATGACAGCCAGACAGTAAGTAAAAAACAAACCCCCTGCCCGGAAGAAAAGAATGTTTGAGGCCTAGGTATTTTACAAATTAGCAGAGGATAGGAAAGTTCCTAAGTGGAAGGAGTAAACGCCCTCCCCAGACACTGGCGGCTGAACGGCCTCGGTGTCAGCTGCCGTTGGCCGACTGCTCCCGCATCCATCATCTTCACTCGTTGCTGCGCTCTACCTCACTACACACCGGGCACTGAAGATGCCAAAATCAAACAGAAATGGTCCCCTCACCCCACCCCACCCTGCTCTCCGACAGCCACGTGGGGCCTTCGAAATCTTCTCACCCACCTCATCCCGAGGGGGACTCTAAGGGACTGACTGTACCTAACCTTTCATTTGGAGACAGTCTTCCTTCACAGGGCAAGCCAGAAGAAGAAAAGAAAGTATTTGTATGAAGAGAAAACAAAGAAGACTTCAAAAGGCCCGTAGAAAGAAGCAGGACCAAGACCGGGCAAAAGAACCTACTGCTCACAAGGCCTCAGAGGGAGCCCTTAACTCTTCGTATTTTGCACCTTGAGCCCTCTGGCAGGTGGACCTGTGGACCCTTTCTCCAAACTGGCTTTTCACAAACGAAACCAATTACACCGAAATACAATTATCAAGATACTAAGCAGTTGAAATAAGGCAACATATGCACTGCATCATTAATGCCTGGAGCCCCAGAGCCAGGAGCAGGTCTGATTACCGCCTTCTGAGCTGCGACGAGCAGTTTTTAGAAATCTGCTACAAATGTGATACGGTTTAAAAAAAAAAAATCAATGACTTTAATTGGTGAGAAAGACAAATGCTGTAAATAGTGCAGGCATCTGTCATCCACACTCATGATGGCAGAAAACGCTAGCATTATTGAGACGCTGGAATGGGATTTTTATGCTTACCCTTTGCAGCTCTCTATAAAACAGTCTCTGCAGACCCCAATATAGAAAGCAGTGGGAGGCATGGCTTCTCTGGCAGAAGCAAAGGGTCTGTGGCAGCACCGTTGGGCCTCTCCCTCTCTCTGGTCCTCATTTTTCCCCGCCCAGGGCTCCTCAGAGGGCCTGAAGACCACTCCTGAACGAGTGTATCAGAGCCCGGGAAGAGCACGCGTGCGGCACTCTCAGGCCTGCTTCCCCAGCCTCACAGGCAAACCACAGCCACTGCACGAGGCCTCGGCCTCAGGCCCTTCGTACTGTGTCTGCCTTTACCTTTCCGATCCTTGCTTCAGCTGAAGCGGCTCTGTAACACCAACCACTGTTAGTATTCTTAGCACGCTGTTTTCCAAGTGTTGCTCTCACTTGTTTTACCCTTCCCACTGTCTGAATCACTCTTATTCTGGCTTACTTTCCCTCCCGATGCAGAGTATCACTGTTTTCGGGTTTTTCTCAATGTACAGACTGTCTTATACACCCCCAGTTTGCTGTGGTGACTACAGCACCCACTCCTTTCCCTCCGTATTCCCTTTTCTACCACAAGCAGAGGATCCAGTGCGTCTGGCTCCCAGAGAGTAGTGCACAGTCACACCAATGTCCAGATGTCTGCTGTCCCTTCGGCTGCCTCAAAAGTAGCCTTTCTATAAAGATCCCTGGTACCCGCAATGCTAGGGTTCCCAAGCTTTCATGTCTAGAGATTTCAAATGTTCTCCAGGGATGAGAAGATGGGAAGGTAGTATGTGCCACAGTCCTGGGACCTGCTGTTGCTTGTGCCCAGATTCTACGGCAGAAAGACCTTCAGCTCTCCACTGGTCAGTTCAGATATGGTGGTGGCTACAGGCTGTGACAGGGAAGGAGGTAAGCCTATGCCACGGGCAGCAATAAGCTGTACTCTAAGCCACTGCGCCTCAACCTTCCTAACGCTGCAACCCTTTAATACAGCTCCTCATGTTGTGGTGAGCCCAACAGTATCATTTTCATTGACACTTCATAAATTCATTTTCATTGCTACTTCATAAATGTAATTATTTTCATTGCTACTTCATAAATATAATTTTGCTTCATAAGTACAAGTTTACCTCATAAATATAAATATATACTTATAGTTTATAAATTTGCTACTCTTATGAATCAATGTAAATATGTGTTTTCTGATGGTCTTAGGTGACCTCTGTGAAAGGGTCACTTAACCCCAAAAAGGCCATGACCCACAGGTTGAGAACCACTGCTCTTAGTGATGGAACTCCTCAGGGAGTAAGAAATGCTGCCTGCAGGCAAGACAACTAGAAGCTGTGGACTATTTAAGATTAAGAAGTTGCTTGACATTTCTTCATGTTAGGCATGTGATTTTAAGGTCATTCTATGAGGTTAAAAGTCACTCTGTAAAGATGTTAGCCACAACAACCACAGAAGGCCTACCTAATGGAAGTACCTCAGAGCATCAGGTCTCTGGTGTCTAAGCCTAATCTCTGATTTCAGTTACTCAAGAGAAACTCCAAGAAGTCCTATTTCTAACTTTTACTTTTTACAAAACTATTTCTGAGGCCTTAGTATGTTTTGTATACTCTCTGAGGCTGGGAAGCAGAAATCACTTAGACAGTAAGCAAGCATCATTACCACCACTATCCTTGTACAGTTTACCGAGACTCTTACACACATCCAAGCATCCATGATGTCACAGAAACATTTCTTTAAAAAACAAATAAGCTAAGAAAACAGCTAATTTTCTTGATAATGAAAAGAACAGAATTTAAAAAGAGCATTAGTTCTGATGAAAGCAAATGGCGAGATGTCAGGTCACAGCAGCGCGGGTTTGATGGAACCGGAAACCAGCCACTGTGTGAGTCTTCCGTTAATGCTCTGGACCACATGCAGCGGGCTTCAATCTCTCTCTCTCTCTCTCTCTCTCTCTCTCTCTCTCTCTCTCTCTCTCTCTCTCTCTCTCTCACACACACACACACACACACACTTCTCAATATTACAAAAGAAGAAAAAACAAACATGCAGTGTTAGAAGTGGTGTGAAGCAGAGGTGAGCAGGGAGCTTACTTGTAAAGATAGTATTCGGCAGAATCTATATCTTCTCGAGATGAAATGTTGTCCACAAACTAAAGAAAAACAAACAAACAAACAAATCTTGGTTAGATACAACTGTGCCATATGTTTGGTCTAGTTCAGACACTGCTCTTTAAAAGACATGTACTCTTGTTATTGGAATGCTGTTCCCGTGGTATGGCTCCATCCTGGAAACCCTTCACACTGGTGAAAACAAATCATACACCATAGCTTTTCCTCTATGTGTAGAACAACTTTGGTCCAAAACAAACAACAATAAAGCACCAACCAAGTAAAAGCCAAACCTAAACCTTGCTCACACAAGAAGAAGCCTTTCATAGCAGTGTTTATACCTACTGTCACCTTTATCTCGTCTTTCCTCTACATCCCACCCTCCAAAAACACGAAATACATGGCTGAAATGGTGCGGACTCTTAAGGCTGGAACAACACTGTTCAGAACATGAAGATCTAAGTGTAGAGAAGTCAGTGTGTGACCACTTTCCCCCTGATTTTAGTGCTGATATGGAACAACCATTTTAGGATTGAAGGCCCCTTCAAGCTACAAAATCTACTAAGCACTGGGTCTGGGGTTGCAGCTCACTGGTGGAAAGCAGGTGACTCACATTCATGAGGCTCTCGGTTCAACCTCCAACACCTGAAAAATTCGGTATGTTCCTTACACAGGATCTAAGCGAGTAGAAAACATTACCCATGGATGGATTCCGCCCTCAAGAGGGAAATCAGAAGCAGGAAGATCTAGTAAGAGCTCAGGCATGCTGTGAGCATAACTAGAACCTCGTGAAGAGAGAAGGGATGAAAAAGAGAGACTTTCTAAAAATAACCAGGACTTGCGGGTTTGATTTAGAAATCCATTAAAGGGCAGCTACCATGTGGTGCAAACACAGGCCCCGAGCTTGAGAACCAGCTCTCCTGATAGCTTACTGTGGCACAAACAGATGGCACAACCCCTCTGGGACTTACTTGCTCCATCTGTATAAACAGCTACAGGCTTCCGCCCTGAGGAGTATGAGTCTCAGGTTGGAACATGCACACAAAAGCTCTTTGAAGTTCCAAGTGCTGTCTAAACAAAAATCAGGTGTTACAGCCTACAGAGGGGTGACCACCCTGAAACAATGGTCCCCAGTTCTTCACCACTCTGCCAGATATGAGTCTCTCACATGTACGTGATGACAGCAGAACTGTTTCCCTATTACAGGGGCAAAAGACACAGAGAAAGGATCAGGGCTGGAAGGAAAGTAGATTTAATACCGCCCACTGGAGGATCCTGCTCGCTTCTACAAAACACACCCCTAAGAGCTCATCACCTCTGAGGGAGACACAACTACCCTCAAACCGGAAATGGGGAAACTGAGGCTGCTGCTGCCCAGTGTCATAACCTGAAATCACCTCCAAGACAAGATCAGGTACATGTGATGGAGGCAACAGAAGTGGACTCCGATGCTCCAGCCTTTCTGCTTACACGCTGTGTGGATCTGGAGAGGGACCTCATCATCTGGGCCTCACAGACACCACGCTCCTGTGCAAACAGACACACATGACGTATGGCAAGAAACCAGAAGAGCACGGCAGTGCTCCGGAGTGGGTCCTACAACTACGACTCCCGACTGCCGGCCTGATGTTCGTCCCCCACTGTCCGGCAGCAGTGGTTTGATGCCAGCATCCACTCTTTCATAGATGCTGGCCAGCTACTGAAAGTGCGTTTACCGTCCTTACACTACAGCATATGTTAACCTGCAACACACAGAACAACGTAACCAGACGAAAAAACAGCTACTCAAAGTGCGTTTACCGTCCTTACACTACAGCATATATTAACCTGCAACACACAGAACAACGTACCCAGACGAAAAAACAGCTACTGAAAGTGCGTTTACCGTCCTTACACTACAGCATATGTTAACCTGCAACACACAGAACAACGTACCCAGACGAAAAAACAGCTACTGAAAGTGTGTTTACTGTCCTTACACTACAGCATATATTAACTTCCAACACACAGAACAACGTAACCAGACAAAAAAACCAATCAGTGATTGCTAACCTGAGTCTGGTATATTTCTTTTCATTTCAGCCACTCCATCATAAAATATCTATTGGTAATTATAAAAACATACTCTACCGTGGAAAGATAGTTCCCATGGTGACTACTGTCTCCACAACACAGCCTGGTCTGTACAGTCTTGTTTGCGTGTTTCCTTCTTTGAAAATAGGTTCGAAATGTTCTTACCTGTGATACTGCTAAAGAACTAATAGGCAACTTCCTTTTAAAATGGTCTTACCCGTGATATTGATAAAGAACTAACAGGCAACTTCCTTTCGTATGCTTTGTCCATTAAGGATGCAAGGTCAACTGTGAAGACAAAGGAGAAAGAACCTTGTTAAATACATGCATTTTTCCAGGAAAATCTAACAGATTCGACTCCTGCCAGATGGCTGTGAACATCACCAAGGCAGTACCAAACAGATGCTCATTCTTGCTCTTTTTCAGAAGCTGAGGACAACTGACGTTAGTCAGTTTTAAAGGATTTGTTGAACTAGAGAATGTAAAATAATAATTAAAATACAAATTTAGCTCTTAAAAAATAGATCAATAAGGTACCTCTGTAAGGAAGCACAAAGTACTATGTTTGTCAGACTCCAGGAGAAGAAACTGGATGCGGGGCAGGGGCAGGGGACCGTCACTGTCACTCCCCTGGCAGTGACACCAGTCAAATATGCTAGCTCTAAAGGTTTTGTAATGGTCATTTACCAAGGGACCTCCAGATAGTTCCTCAACAAAGCAGGATTCCCTTGACGATATATCCTTCCCGGTTAGTAGTCTCCACCACCCAGGTGTTGGCTCCTCTCAACAGAACATCGTAAGAACACTTGGAACTTGTGATGTTACACTCATCTCAGACCCTAAAATCACCTGTGATCCTAGACAACACACACTCCAAATGGTTTATGTCATATCCTATCACTGCTTCTCAAATTTACAATATTTTCTAGCTCCCTCCACCTCTCCTCATGATTCTATCCCATTTCACTGAAAATAATCTAGAGAGCGTCACCCTGATATCAAACCTACCAGGCCATTACACCTGTGCCGAGACACCAGCCTTCTGGGGATAAATGGTACTAACAAGAAAAGATGCCCTGTCTCATCTCCTCCAAGTCACCTCTCCTCTGTGCCCCCAACAGCAAGCCTCCCCAAAAGGACTGGTAGCATCTCCAAGTTCTCACTCTTTAACTCATGTCTACTCAGAGTTGGGTTTCCATCCCTCCCTAACACCAAGGAACACCTCCAGATTGTTGAATGCAGTGGGTCACTCTCCATCCGCATTTGGCTTAAGCTCTGTTTGGCTAGAGATATCCTTAAGGAAATGTCTATCTGTCAGCCCCAGCCCCACATTTCTCAGGCTCCTTTACAGGATCTCTTCTTTCTGTCTCCTGATGTTGGGATACCCAAGTGTCGGTAGTAAGTTATGCTAAGGCTTCACCATGGGGCTCAGGCATGACATGATGTCAGTCTCTCCCCCAGCTTTAATCCCATTGTTGGCTCTGTGTGTAGACATCTACCCAGTTCTGTCCTTTAAGTCCAGACCTGCATTTCCAGTTGAATACAGACACCTCCATTTGTGTACCCGGCCTTTCAACTGCATGTGCTCTAAAGTCTTCAACTCTCCATCTCAGTGAAAAGAAGAGAGATGGCTGACTGGTTAAGAAGTGGGAGTTACCCTTGACCCCACTGGTTTTCATACTCTATAAGTAACCAGTCAGCAATACCTGCAGGCTCCAGATTTGAATACATACATATTTATTTCATCATCCCCAATGCTAGGCAACCAATCTTTCACGCTTTAATAACTCCTAAGGAGTCTAGGGACTAGCTCAAGCAAGCACGAAGACCCGGGTTTGATCACCAGCACAAACGTAAAAAGCCAGGCATGGTGGTATGTGCTCGGGATCCCGGTACTCTGTAGTCACTGGGGCTATCTGGCCAGCCAGCTGACGTGGTAAGTTCCAGACCAGTGAGCAACCTTGCCTCAAACAACGAAGTGAAAGAAACTTGAGGCTATCCTCTGGCCGGCACCCACATCTACACAGACGTACACATGCAGCCACCATGATCCACGCAAACACACGTCATCACCTTACCCTAACAGTCAACCTCCTGTCCTGCTTGCTAGGCTTTTAAGGACAGTTCAAATCCTGTTCCTCTCTTTCTAACCAACTATAAACCCCCATGTGAGATGGTCCCTTCCTTCCCTTACATTAAAAGGGTCAGGCAAGAACTAGATTCACTGACCCACACTCAGTTTATGGGCCAATTCCAGGAAAAGCACCCAGGAAATATCTACAGGCAGGAAGCAAAGGAAGAAAGGATGAAGAAGAAATGATTACACTTCTCAGGCTTTCTCACTCTGGAGGATGAAATGAATAGCAAATCTGGAGACCCTCGGAGACATTCAGCAGATACCTGTGCACTGGTAACTGCTTACTGTTCCTTTAACCATTTTCTCTTCTCATTTCCCTTGGGAAATGGTCCTTATGGCTTATAGCAACTGGGGAAAAACAACTTTGTAGAACTCCTAAAACCTGACATGACATAAATAAATAGCCTTTTTAACGGCCATTTTAAAAGTACTAGAGCAGGTGATTACAGCATCTATAAAACCACAAACAGATCCTTAAAACCCCTTCCTATCAGGGGATCAATACTGTCGAGTGTACTTGCTCATAATTAGATACCAACAGCTCTCTCGTGGTACCAAGTCTATAATTATGACCACTCTTACATTAATGATCAATATGAGGAATCACCTCCCTTTATTCAAAATTTATACTGTATTCAAGCAAGCAAGCAGACAAAGCCAGGATGAGGAGCTCCTGGCCTAACAGAAATGGCCAGGAAGCTCCCTTCCCTTGTCCTTTTCACAGTACGCTCAGCATCTCACCCTTCACGGGACTCAGACAGCTTCCCTGATCACCTCCAGGCGTGGTAAGCAGATTCTATCTGAAGCCTTCACACCCAGGCATCTTCAGTCAAGTGGAATGGGCCAGGGCTTCAGAGAAGGCAACAGCTGCAGAGCCCGCATCGATGACTAACATTTACATACTGCAAGTCAGAAAGGTTTGCTGCAAACACACTAGGTGACCAATCACCTCGCGTTACAGCGCTGGTGTGATGAATGAGGCAGAAGACAGCAAAGGGCGGGAGGGCTAGGAAAGAGGGACAGCTGCGGCATATGGAGGGCCAGCACCTGCGGCACATGGAGGGCCAGCACCACAGGCTTCTGGACTGTGGCCTTCCCCAGCCCAAGTCATACTTCATGCATTAGTGAGGGCCAACAGATGCCCAAGTTCTGTTCAACGGGCTGTGCCAAAGGTGCTGTTTTGCTAGGTCTCCTGTTCTCCGGGAATACACACTGAAGCTGGTGGCTGTGGACAACACAGACTATGGGAAAATGGGCTTGAAATAAGAATTCCTCATTTAGCAGAATTTCAACTACACAATGTGGAAATGTTTAGAAGATGAAACACGGGATACCAGTAAAGTGTTCTTGTTTGAAGATAGCAACAGCACCGAGGATCTAAGAACATGAAAGGTTTTAGTGAGGATCCTGACTTTTTATAACGATGGAGTGAACTCCCTAAAACTGTAAGTGGGATGGTGGTGGTGCACATCTTTAATCCCAGCACTGGGAGGTAGAGGTAGGCAGATCTGTGAATTCCAGGCCAGCCTGCTCTAGTTCCAGGTCAGCCAGGGCTACACGGAGAAACCTGTCTGGGGGTGGCGAGTGGGGAGTGAGGGGAGCAACATAAAACAAACCCAAAAACAACGCTGTGAATTTCCAGGCCTCCCACCCAGAATAAGAGTCGCAGTCTATAGGTTTGCAGTAAACCAGGGGCGTCCAAGTCATTAGCAACGGAGCCAGCAGCTGGCGGTGCAGCCGGTCGAGAAGAACATGAGAGGTATAAGAACTACCACGGAGGGAGGGAGGGAGGGAGGCAATTTGGGTGTGGTGTCTAAGCCCAAAGATACTAAACAGAAATTCTTTTTCTGGAATAAGATGAACCATAATGTTTGAACCACCCTTCTTACCATAAAAATAAAACACTTAAATAGTAATTATTTTTCACATATAAAATTGAGCTTTGAAAGGTAGATATAATTGCCAGAGGCCACACGGAAACTCACACTTGGAGGGCTTGAGGAAGAATCAGAGTGGCAGTCACCCTAGAGCATCGGGGAGACCCTGCGGCATGGAGCCTTGGCTTTAATAGTGGGCAGCATCAGAGGGTAACAGTCCAGCCTTCTGTAAAAGGTGAAGCTGGTTAGGAGGCTCTTGTGTACAGTCAGGCTAGAGCTGCATTTGTACTGAAAAGAGAAACTGGAAAATAATGTCCCTAGAAACAAGGACTGCTGGTCTCCGAGGATTCTGAACCACAAGTCACCCCTGGGGCCTCTGAAGCCTTCAAAATATGCCAAGCTGAGGAGATTATTCAAAGAGGTGTTCTTTTACACCAAATCTAAAAATGGCTAACTAATCTAAACGACAAGAAGCATATCAATCAATTCCCAGGAGCCTGGGTGTGGGGCAGAAAGGAGGGGAGGGTTTTAAAGGACTGGAGAAAACTGCCTTTGCAGGGTGACAGGACTGTGATGTGTAAGGTCACAGACAGCTCCACGTTTGTCAAGACTTATTCAACTGTATGCTTTAGGTATGGTTTGTTTTTATGTAAATACTGAACAAAGCTCACAAGACAGGGAAGACAACACAAACAGGGAATACAAACAGGCACAGTGCTGTATGTCTACAATCCCAGCACCCAGGAGTCAGAGGCAAGAAGAGCGCACGGTTGGGGCCAGCCTGTACAGCACATCGTGAGCTTGTCTCAAAAAGCAAGCAAGCAAGCAAGCAAAGTTCACGAGCAGGTTAGATATCAGAGAGAACCAGTGAACTGGAAATCAGACCGAGGAAAACCACACAGACTGCAGCAAGGACTATGAGGGTGACGTTAAGAGACACTGAAAACAGAGTAACAACTTACTGTCCAAAAACGTAAATGAAGACAAGGAGGTGAGGTGACGACGTATGATGGGCAAACAGCTGGGGATTTTCTGTGCACATGTGTGTGTGTGCATGATCATGTGTGCATGATCATGTGTGCATGTGTGTGCATGTTCATGTGTGCACGGCCTATGAACGTGTGGAGGCCACAGGTCAGCACCAGTGTCGTTCAGCTTCTCAGGCACTGTCCATACTGCTTTGAACCAGGTCTCACTGGTCTAGAGCTTGTCCATTAGGCCGAACGGGCTGTCAGTGAGCCCCAGGGATCTGTGCATTCCAGGTATGCAGCACCACGCCCGCCTTTCTTTTTTTAAGATTTATTTTATTTTATATGTAGTGCTTTACCTGCATGTATGTATGTGTACCATGTGCTTGCAGTGTCTGACAGGTGCCAGGTCGGTTGGAAATGGAGTTACAGGTGGTTGTGAACCCCAAGGTGAGTGCTGGGAACCAAACCAGATTCTCTGCAAGAGCAGCAAGTGCTCTGGGTACCAAGTCCTCTCTCCGGCCCCCCATATCTGGCTTCCTCACTAGGTTCTGGGGCTCAAACTCAGGTCCTCATGCTTTCCCAGCAAACACTGCACCAAACCAGCTGCCTCCTGGGAATTTTTCAGAATAATAAAAAGATCCTTTGCTAAACATATCAAGTCCAATGAGCAAAACTAGATTTATACTATTATATGTCATTGTGAAACTGGAGAATGACATCATCTTAAAAGCAGCTGGAAGGAAATGCTAATGCAAAGGAAAACAAAAAACAAACAAACAAACAAACAAACAAAAACTCCTCCAAACAAACCAAGGACCTTAACTATATCGGGGGTGGTTTTTTGTCTGTTTCGAATAGTAGCATTGGAAGGCAGAAACGGAGTAAATGAACAAAGTGGCAGACGTGAACACTAGCAGGCGAGAATTGCACACCTAGAAGACAGACAAAGTAAAGGCACTTTAAAGAACTCTTCAGAGGTTGATTTTAGCAGCTGTATGGTTCGAAGACGACTGAAGATGCCAGAAGAACTGAGTAAGTAACGGTGGCTAACCCTGCGGCAAAACGGCTGTTTAATTCAGGTGTTCTGAAGGATGAAGCTTCAGTATTGGACAACGGCTCTGTGTGTGTGTGTGTGTGTGTGTGTGTGTGTGTGTGTGTGAACTGTTCTAAAGGATAAAGTGATGAGCATTAAAATTTAACTTAAATAATTTCCTTAGAAGATGTAGGACAATAATCTTAAGAAATAGAAACAGAGGATATAACTTTTAGACCAGGGAATGGGGAAAAAATGTAAAACCCAAACCACCTCTAGTCCAACCATGAGAAGGGGAGGGAAGTGGAGGCAGGGGAAGGTTCTCTCTGCTCCTTTGTCACGTAAGTGAGCAGCTTTCCTCTGCCACAGGCTTCGGTCATGGTCACGGTCACCTGCTTCCTTCACCACAGTTGCAGAGACCTGAGGCCAGGGATACAATAAACTCCTTTTCCTTTCAAAGCTAACAGAGAGGACAATGAACTTGCAGGTGGGGAGCTGGAGCCCTTCAGCTTCCAGCTTCAACCCTCCCCTGTGGGGGACACCTCCCTTTCTAAGAAGGATACCCTGGGGTCTACAGCAGGTCAGAGGCAGGACTCCAGGAACAGAGGATTTTCAGAGAAACTCGAAAGATGTCTAGCAGTAAGTGAGCACAGGAACATGCTGTTCAAGAAACTATCTCACGGTACTGAAAGGAATTAAGCCCCCCAAATGGCACTCTGAGAGCCCTCCAGACAGCAGTCCCCCTCACCACCTGCCACTGTTTTGTGGAAAACGGCTACTGAGCTAGGCCAGAATAAAGCGCACAGTGTAACATTCCAACTTGGATTACAACTGGAAACGCATGTTTGCCTTTCCCATGGACTCTCCATCGCTCCACCACTCCAGGGCCTGGAAGGTCGAGTTAGGTAGAGATGGCCGGACTATAAACTTCCCCACTGTGTTTGAAGACAGGCAGGAGGCAGAGACGGGGTAGAGGGAGGGAATCCAGGCCTTGAGCTCCCCACCTATATATACCTCAACAGCAGCTCTGATGTTTTCCTGAACTAGACCCTGAGTTTGTTTCTGCAGCCTTCTCCTGAACTCAGCTCCATGCCATAACTTATCTTCTCTCTAAGCCACAGAGTAATAAGCAGCAGAACCAAATACACAGAAATCACTACCTGGCTCTTTCACCAAGGACTGAATCTTTGCAATAACCATGGAGAAGGACAACACTCAGCCCATGAGACAGATGATGCACTAGCCATCCTAGATCTACAAGAAATATTATGGGCTGTATTGGCTCCGGAGCTGGGATGTGTGGAGTTCATAACTGTCCCACTGGAACTCCTGCTCGCCCCTGCACAAGCTGGGAAACCCCATCTGCCCTACTCCCCTCCACGAGCCCACACTGAAAAAACTCTCAACAAAGGAATGGCACCAAAAGCCCAGGTCTGCATTTCTGGCAGCCAGTACAACCTGCCTTTCTGACAGGACCAGCCTATCCAAGGGCCTTTGCTTTTGACCATACTTGGGCACAGTCCCAGATCTGGACTGGCACATCATCATCCCTCGCCTAAGATCTATAAAAGATCCCTGCCTCAGCCCAGGCATGAGACTTCTCTGGCCCTGTTCTTTGGGACAGGTGAATCTGCCTGGGAGCAATACCCAATGAACCTGCATTTATCTGTTTTTAATCTGGTCTGATCTGACCTTTTTCACTAGCAGAAACGTACCAATAATGGTATCAATTCTTCTAACCCATGACAAACAAAAATAAGTCCAGATATACCACCAATCATGAAATGACTGCCAGATTGGTTACCACTGAAAATCTAGGTGTATGAACCATAGTAACACAGAAAAAAAAGGAAATAAATGGGAAATTGACTAGGTGAGCAGCGGCCAAAAGGCTGTAGCTAGCTAGTTGTAAGACACGATCAGATGCCAAAGGCTACCGACAAAATACAGGGCTTCTAAAGGTGGGTCATACACAATGACTTTACCAGGAAATTAATTTTAATCCAGCACACACCACAGTACCATAGCGTCACAGTAAATAAAATTCTTAGAAGAATATGGTAAGTTCCTCAATGATCACAAAGCCAGCCACAGAGACTAGAAAAAGAGCCACTGTAACGTGTGGTTTCTGTGCTAAGGAAAGATGGAGAAGAAAAGAAGGGTCCTTGAAGGACGTTACTAACCCAGTGAGAAAGGATTCCTAGTACCTGTCCGTTACTCCCCATGCAGGAAACAGTAGGCCCTTTTAGCTTAAAGAAACGGACACAGGTTGCTAGTGTACTCTTTAGAAGATCTCAGTAAACAGGCTGCAACTGTGTTTCTGTCTCTCCCATTTTAAAAGATGAAGAAGGACAGAGAACAGAGAGCCAAACACAGGAGTTACAAAAGAAGCAGAAACAGCAAAACACACCAGCCAGTTGTGGACGTTCAGATTTCCTTCTATTTGTTCTCTTTTAACAATAGATCACTAAGGGACAAATACACAAGCAAGCTGTGCATCCACACACATCTGGAAATGAGAAGGATGACATGGTCCCGACGACTCACCTCTGAGCTGCCAGTAAACAGTGTCCTAGAACTGCAAGCACAGAACTCATGAGAAAGGAAAGCAGCCACACGACCTTTGCCAGGAATCCAAGGCAGCATTTGAAAGACCAGGAGCCAAAGGCCTCCATAAACAAAACGTCAAAGCAAGCAGCACTCAGCTATAACATGCTCAGTTATAAGGCCTTTGCAGAAACAACAGTTACCAAGATCAAAAGAGGCCTCTTAGCTGGTTTTAATCCCAGCACTCGGGAGGCAGAGACAAGCGGATCTCTGAGTTCCAGTCCAGCCTGGTCTACACAGTGAGTTCGAGGACAGCCTGGGCTACACAGAGAAACTCTGTCTTGAAAAACAAAACAAAACAAAACAAAATCTGTAAGTTTATAATGGCAATCACCTTCAGAGGATATTTTGGTAATTTACAATCACCATTTATACAGGACAGAAGGAAACCAAACATATCAAACACCACAAGGAAGATGACGTCAGCAAATCTAGAATGTGAGATATTGTACAAAAGGCCAATCTGTCCAAGTGTGTCACATGTAAGTCCTCTGTAAATGAAGAAAACACGTTCAAGACATGAGGAAATATGAATGTGGGATATTTAATGATGGCATTACAGTTATCCTTAAAAATACCCATCTTTTGGAGGTCTATATCAAAATACATATAAAATGATTAGGTAACAGATTTACTTAAGCAATTTGATGAAGGGATATAGGATATAAATGAAATCAAATTGGTAACTGTTGAATCTGGTTCACCCTCATGTTTCTACAAAAACATTGTATTAAAGAGTCAAGAGAAGTACAACCTACTTTATTGGCATGTTTCAGTTAGGTCCCTGTTCAATTAGATCATTAAAATATGTTTATAATCAAAAACTGGTTGGGCATGGTGGTGCACACATTCAATTCCAGCACTTGGAAGGCAGAGGCAGATGGATCTCTTGAGTTCAAAGCCTGGCCAGCAAGGGATACCGAAAGCTGATTATTTCATATTTACGTGAATGACTTATATAAGTGAATGACTTATATAAAACAATGGCTTTAAAAAAAAAACCTTATCTTTTTGAAATACACAACACACACACGCACACACACTTTATTTGCTTCTTGGACCTGCCTTAAAATAATCCAAAGGATTACGAAGGGGTGCAGAAATAGAGAAAAGGGCTATGTGCTTATAATTGCTGAAAGCATGGGGGTTTTTTTTTACAGCATTGCTTTCCTGGTTTACACTTTCTCATGTAAAACGCATTTATAAAGTAGCCTATGCAAGTCAGGATTTCGGATGTTTCCAGAGAGAGCTAGATACAACCCAGTCTCCACATCTCCTACGCGGGTGTGCTCACTTTGTGTTTAATTCACTGCATATGATCTGTGCATCTTTTGGAATACACAAGGCAATACAACAAGCAACTTTCAAGAAGAGAAACGCAGCATTTTAACGCCCAAGGACCACAGGCACATTGGAAGCAGCTTCTCCAGGGCCGGCGGGCGGTGCCAAAGACGCCACACCGGCCACCGCGCCAATAGGGACCACAGGAGCAAAGGCCTCATATCGGTCCTCCTTCCTCCTCCAATCAGTGAGCCTGACCGGAGCACCTCACGGCCCTCCCATCCCAATGTCCAATCACGGCGCTCCACATGAGCGCGCGCTCTCCGATAGGTCCGCGCCCAGCGCAGAAGAAAGAGCATTTCTCGCAAGGACCACACTGCCATCTACTGCCTGATCAGCGGGGATGCAGCCACAGGAGCTCAGGAAAGCAAGCAGTCATACCACACAGGAAAATGCCGCAGCCGTTACTTTCTGAATTCCAAACTTTATTTCACATTAAATTACAAAGGACCCAGGGACTCATTCATTCCACCTATTTCTAAGATGAATGTTTAAGAACTAAGGCAGACACCACACATCCCCGATTTATAGCCATAGACATGGAGAGTGACAGCTCAAAGTGGTAGAACTGGGGCACAAACCCAGATGCCAGCCTCTTTGGTGCAGAATCTACATCACACTTTTTAAGGCAGGCACAAAGCTAGATAAAGAGTAGGGAAACATGCCAGGCGGTGAGAGGCAGAGGCAGGTGGATCTCTGTGAGTTCGAGGACAGCCTTATCTACAGAGTAAGTTCCAGGATAGCCTGTGCTACTTAAAGAAACCCTGTCTTAAAAAACAAAAACAAACAAAAGAGTAGGAAAACACAGTTCTGACCGGATCTATCAAGGCACTGGAGGCAGAGGGCAACAATGACTGGAGGTGTTCAGTAATAGTCATTTACTCTGCTTTCCCAGGGATTGCTCTTAACAGAGAAGAGACAATTGCTCCCATGATATTTATTTGTCACAGACTATCATCCTCATTCTTTGGCAAGCAACTTGTTTATTCATGTGCCAGGACAAAGATCCCTGGACTTGTGTCCGTATAGCAGCTCTAACTAGACCTAACGAGACGCTAACAGAGGCTGTCTCCATTCCCTCGTCTTTCCTCTATACCTAGGAAAATGTTTAAAAAGCTTTCCCAGAATGCATCATTCCTTTATTCGTATTTCCACAGCACTGTGGATAATTCATGTATGGCACATGAGAACAATCCTTGCTATGTAAGTATTTGAAGCTACTTTGGAATTATCACTAGACCAGTGGCTTCTAAGAGAATAGCTGACTTCAGAGGACGTCTTAACAATGTGTGGGTTATTTCTGACTTTCACGATGACTGGAAAGCAGAGCTGGCACTTTTTGGACAGAAGACAGAGAACTGGTACAGCATGCAATGCTGTGACTCTCCCCGACAAAACCCTGCCTCTGCCTGGAGCCAAGATCTGAGCATAGAAGGGAGACCACAGCAAGGCCGGGGAAAACTGTGCAGATGGAGGGAGAGCAGAGGTCCTGGGGTGAAACTTAGCATTTCTGGGTAAGAATCAAGTGACATCTAACACCCAGATCCAGCTTCTAATAGCACTCCCCAATAAAAGGAATGAGTTCCCAAGAAAGGGCTGAGTCCAGAGCCAGGGAAGGGAAGGTACAAGATAAGCCTACAACACACTGTTAAGGGATGAGAAAGAGAATGTGGAAACTAACTGGAAAGCATTTATACTACTAGCCAAGCAGGCATGGGACACTGGACTTCCAAATAATTAATGACAGCAAGGAACCATTAAAAAGTCCCACAGATCAACAAAATGTCTACATAACGTATGACGACAATTGAGAAAGATAATCAAAAGGGAGCAAGGTCTGTTGCCTAAGGAGAACACGGAGTGCTAATCAGTAAGTATGGGGGCGTTGTGGGAGTTGGAAAATCATCCCTCTGCAGCCTTCACAGTACAGACCGACCCAGGCTGGAAGCATGAAGGGGAAAAAAATCTTAAGAGAAGACTCGAGAAGCAGCAGGAAATCACCACTCTGTTAAATGTCTCCCTACTTACATCCTACTAGTCAAGAGGGAGAAAAACCAGTCTACACTGCAGTGGAGACATCAGACGCATGGGATTGGGAGATCAAAGGTGACATGGCTAGTGGAGACATGCAGACATGGGCTGTGTCCAAAGGACACACCCTGACAGGGTCACCACGTCAGAGAGGAGTCTGGCTGGGGAGGGAAACGGGATCTAACCTTAAAAAAGAGATAAGGAAGTCAGTCATACGAAATAAGAAAGGATAAGGAATGATTTCAAATTAAAGAAGACTTGATTTAAATGCAATGTGAACCTGGAATGCATCCTGTATTAGAGGAGGAAAAACGTGATAAAGGATATTTCTGGAGTCAAATGACAAAAAAGAAAAAAAAGCATTAATTAATAAACTCAATAAATGTGCTGTGGTATATAATATGTCGGGTAATGCATGCTGAAGAATTTAAGGTTGTGTGAAACGAACTCTCAGATAATTAAAAAAATACAGCACATGCATACCTCTCTGACAGGGGCACAATAGGTTACACACACACACACACACACACACACATACAACAGAATGAGAAAGCAAAAACAAATATATCAAAATGGTAACAAACAGTGAATATGGGCAAAGGGTAGGGAGGGACTTGCTAATTTTCTCTAAGTTGAAAATTACTTCCTGGGGCTGGGATATGGCTCAGTAAGAGTGCTTGCTGCACATGCGTGAAAACCTGAGTGTGAATCCCCAGAACACACATAAAAAGGCCCAAACGGATGCATGCAGGCCTATAACCCTATTACTGAGGTGCTGGGTACAGAGGGGAAGCTTGATTGGGTTTGTTGACCTCCAAGTTCAGGAATAGACATTTTTACGACTTAAAAACCTGTTTCTAATTAATGGAACTAATTTCATTCTGCACATAAACACAAAGTACTTCTTTCATAATTAAAAATAAGCTGCATTTTTCATTAATGCATCTTCAATGCAAACTGACTTAAGACTTTTGTGTCATCCAGAGCTTTACCAGAAACTGTCCATTTTGTAAATGAAACTGTCACTCTATGGCCACGTGCCGTGTCTGACTTCGCCAGTACAGTACATCTGTGTCCATGCCCACTGTCCTTTGTGTCCACGCCCACTGTCCTCTGTGTCCACGCCCACTGTCCTCTGTCAGTGGCTATGCACGGAGAATGCGAGCAGGTAGCTACTTCCTAATCCTCGGTGAGGCCTAAACATCTCCATACATTTTGAAGTACTACTATACGCCAAATTGTTTTGTTTTTGTTTCTTTTTTATATTATGGTAATTATATAAATTTAAAAGCATTATGTATAGAAACATTATATCAGCTTTGAATTTTTTTTTAAAGATTTATTTATTTATTATGTATACAATGTTCTGTTTGCATGTATCCCTGCAGGTCAGAAGAGGGCACCAGATCTCATTACAGATGGTTGTGAGCCACCATATGGATGCTGGGTATTGAACTCAGGACCTCTGGAAGAACAGCCCGTGTTCTTAACCTCTGAGCCATCTCTCCAGCCCTTAGCTTTGAATTTAATTTCAAGATACTATATAGTGCTGATTTAAAAGGCTGTGCCAATCCTTTAAAGCGCGAGTCCGACTGTAAGTTCCCTATGGAGGGCTTGAGCACTCACCTTCACACCCTGCCCAGCTCTGCTTTGGCTGGCCCTGTCCATGAACCCATTCCAGAGCGGCTGGCCAACTCTGCAACTCACATTCTCGGGGAGACCACGATCACTCTGAAACATCCAGAAGGTAGCCAGAACTGACAGCCCTGTCCCTGCACTTTGTGAAGAATCCATCACAAAGGAGGGCTCTGTTCTTATCTGATACAGGCACAGACACAAGGGTGGGGTAATGTTAGGTCAGCCCTGGGATTCCTGCGCACGGCACCAGTCTCATAACCCACCACCCATGTGTTCACCCCGCAGTGTTCTGGAGACATTCTATGTCTTGCAGGACAGTTAGAAGTGTGCTCGTACATTCATAAAATGCGTTGGTGGGGTCAGTGACTTCTTTGGGCCTTGGTAATGTATATAAGAAAGGCCGCTCTCTGTGAACTATGAGAAAGGAAGGGGAATGGGGGTGAGCATGAGCTCACTCCTTGGAAGACGCTCACCATCTTTTCACAGCTTCAGGAGATGGCAAGTCTGCTTCCAGATCTCTCACTTGGCAATGACGTAGAAGTTAAGAAAACAATGGGGTTGAAAATTTTTAAAAAAAGTGAAAGTATAAAATTTTGTAAAACAGAGACAGGCTGCACGAAAACTACACGGTACAGTGAACAAAAGCAACAAAGAACGGCTTACACAACCTCGGAAGTGTGATCGTCAGGGCAGAGCGTAAACAAAAACGGCATGGGGCCAGCAGAGGTGGTGCTGCCGTGTGTGAGCACACTTCTCCAAAGAGGACTTAGGATGTACTTCCGTGAGCTGAGTCACTAAAAGTATCTTTTCGTGTATGCATATGAGCATATGATGTGAGTGTGTGGACCGACCACAATGACAGACCACGAGGCGGCACCTACCCAGGTGGCATTGCTCCTTCTCTCTGGCTTCCCACTGGTGGCTGTCCACGTATGCTGCAGAAAGCAGGCATCTTCTACCTGAGGGAAAGACAATCATCTCAGCAGGCATGTTGTTTAAAAGGTCTGCTTTACTGAATACGACTTCAGTAAAGTATTTGCAACCTCTGGCTGATGTACTTTGAAAATTCTAATGTGATACTATAGTGAATACTGCACAATTTACAACAAAACACAGAAAAATCTGAAAACCTCCTCAGCAGTTTTATAGGTAAAAATGCTGGTCGTTTTAATCTTTTAATGTTAACACTGAAAGTCATTTATGCTATTACATCACAGCCCAGGTTCTCAGGGTCCTAAAATCCTTCATAGACCCCAAATAACCTGCTTAACTATTGCTAAGTTTTTAACTGGATGATTATAGTTATCAAGCCTGAAAACATTTCCATTTGATTCTGATTGGCATATTTACCCTTACTTTGCATAAAGAAAAGAGAAGTATCATATCAGACCCAGAACCCCTGAGGAGATGTAAGAAACTCGGAAGCTAAACTGGAGGCATCACAGGTGACAGAGCTGGGTGCCCAGTGGCCAGCACAGTGCCGGGGGCCCACAGTCCTCAATGAACACTAATACCCATGACCTCCTAGGACAATGAGAAAGACCTGATGACAGTCTCAACCAACGTAAAACCTTCTGCACTTAAAAGGGTACTCTCAGTAAAGTGTCTACAACATGGGAAAAAAAAAAGTCACTTGTATTCACTTGTATCAGGAACATAAAGTTCCTTTAGTACCTTTACTATTTAATAATACAAGACAACCCAAATGAAAGATGGGCAAAAGATTTTCTAAAAAAAAAAAAAAGTGGGGGGAGATATGCTGGGCCTGGTAACACAAGCTTGTAATCCCAGCCACTGAGGGGGCTGAAACAGGAGGATTCCGACCTCAAGGGCTTTCTGGGCTACAAAGAGTGTTCAAAGCCAGCCTAAGTAACTTAGTCTCAAAAACAGCAAGTGCTGAGCCAGTGAGATGGTTCAGGGGGTTAGGAGCTTGCTGCTAAAACTGCAACCTGAGTTCAATGCTTGGACCTCACATGGTGGAAGGAGAGAACTGACTCCTGAAGGTTGTTCTCTGGCCTCCACATGCGGCTACAGCATATAAATGTTCCCTCCCCTACAAAGTAAATAGATAAATGTAATTTAAACTGCTTTTAATAATATAAAAGGAGCTGGGGCTCTCAGTGATACATGCTAAGTCAGCATATGGGAGGCCTTCTGTTCAGTTCTCAATACTACACACTCAACACACATTCACACACACACACCACACACACACACACACACACACCACATACACACACACACACTCACACACCACACACACACATCACATACACACACACACCACACACTCACATACACACATACCACACTACACACTCACACACACCACATACACACACACACCACACACTCACATACACACATACCACACTACACACTCACACACACCACACATACCACATACACACACACTCACACCACACTACACACTCACACACATGCACACACGCGCACACACATACCATACACACACAATTGTTCCTCCATGTCTGAGGAATTAGTTCCAGGATCTCCCATGGACACACAAAAAGTCCTGACATAAAATGACATTAAAAAAACAAAAAACAAAATCTGACATAAAATGATGCAGAATTTTAATACAACTGAGGCATACCTTTCTAAATTTTTTAAATTTCTGATATATTACTTATTGTACTTAATTCCATTAAAACAACTATGTAAGTAGCTCTTTTGTTTGACTGTTTAGGGAATAGTGACAAGAAAGTGTAAAAACAACTACATGTTCAGTGCAAGTGTAATGTTACCTGTGTGTGTGTGTGTGTGTGTGTGTGTGTGCACATGTTGGTGTGTAAGTAGGAACACATGCCCATGGAGGCCAGAAAAGAACCTTGGGTCCCCTGAGATGGGGTTATAGGCAATTGTTAGCGAGGCATGGGTGCAGGGAACCAAACTCTGGTCCTCTGCCAGAGCAGTAAGCACTCTCAAGGTCCCAGATGCAATTTTATTTTTTATACTTTTGATTTGTGGTTAGCTGAATTAAAAAAAAATTCAGAACCTGTGACTATGGGCAGCTGAATACATGTATGTACACACACACACACACAGGCACAAGCAAAGATGTCTACCATCACTGGCCAGTAGGAAAATACAAAGCAAAGCCGCCCACTATGAAGACCACAATCACAAAGCAGAAAACATAGCTATGGGTGAAAACAGAACTTTACACATCACTGGTGAGACTATACAGTGGTGCCAGTGCTCAGAAAAACAGGCAGCACCCCAACTGTTACCACGGTTACCAAGTGACCCAGCAATTCTACTCCTGGGTAGATAGAAGAAGAATGAAAACTTAACTTTGCATCAAATTTATACACCAGTGGCAGGGAAGTATTGTTAATAATGGTTAAAAAGCAGAAGTGCCCGAAATATACACAAGTTATACACTAAAACTTAGGACATCATTATAATGGAACATTATTTAGTAATTTAAAAACAAGACTCTTGGAAACATTATGTTAAGTGAAAAGATATCAGTTTGGAAAGAGCACACATTATATTCTACTTCCATGAAACACCAGAAGAGGCGAATCTGGAGAGGAAGTAGGTTACTTGCTGCCTAGAACTGGGAACGGTCTGGGAACGTGAGAGTAACTAGTAACAGATTTCTTTGGGGTGTGATAAAAATATCCTAAGTTGGTTGTAAAGATGTTTGCACAACTCCATATTTCTACTGGAAGTCAGAACTGGGTACTTTCAATGAGTGAGTTATATGGCGTGAGAATTCTATCTGAGAAAAAGGGAAAGAAGAACTCCAAAAGAAATGGCGGCTACCCAGAGATCATAACAGACCACACAGGTTGCCGGGCGGTGGTGGCGCACGCCTTTAATCCCAGCACTCGGGAGGCAGAGCCAGGCGGATCTCTGTGAGTTCAAGGCCAGCCTGGTCTCCAAAGCGAGTTCCAGTAAAGGCGCAAAGCTACACAGAGAAACCCTGCCTCGGAAAACCAAAACAAAACAAAACAAAACAAAACAAAAAAAAAAAAAAACAGACCACACAGGCATTACAACCCGAGTTTTCCATAGGTGGAGAATGACAGAAGATGACAGGACTTTGACATCTGGCCTGTACATACATGCACACATATAAGCATGTGCACACAAGCATGCATATTCACACACACACACACACACCCTTTAAAAAAACAGCACACTCGTCTTTCTATGATGCTGTACGACTCTCACAAAGGTCCTTCCATCACTGCACATTGAGGGTCTGTATATTAATGTTACAACCAAAGGATTTCTACAGCCAAGAGCAAAAGACTAAAGGAAGCCGACCAGAAGCCAAGTGGAAGATCTAGATCGGACTCTCAAATTTTAGTATGCATATAGATCTCACTAAAATGCAGACAGTAGTTCTGTAGGTCTAGAGTGCAGACAGATTCTGCATACCTCACAAGTAACAGGGTGATGACAAAGTCCTCGGATCACATTTGAATGAGTGAGAGAGACAGAGTGACTTCAGACCCACAGGCTTAGGTCCCAGCCTGCCCAATCCTCTCTACACATACCATTCAAAATGTTTTCTTAGCCAGGCTGAGGCAAAGGTGGGAGTGTCTGCAAGTTCAAGGCCAACCTGCCCTACATAGTGAGACTATCTCAAAATACCAGAGTGCTTACAATTTTCCTTGCCTACTATTCTTAGATCACTTTCTTTTGAGCAACAATATTCTTTAAGATAAGTATCCTCAATAAAAAGAAATGTTTTCTCCATTGAATTCTATAATACTTTTAAGAACCAGAACTTCAAAATTTGTGAAAAACATATCTGTTCCTTACACATTTTATTGTTATTTTGGCCTTTATTGTTTGTTTGTTTTTATTTTTTTGAGACAGGGTCTCTGTGTAGCCCTGGCTGTCCTGGAACTTACTTTGTAGATCAGGGTGGCCTTGAACTCAGAGATCCACCTACCTTTGCCTGGCAGGTGCTTGGATTAAAGGTGTGTGCCACCATGCCTGGCTCATTATCTGGACCTTTAGTCAAATGTTTCCAAGCCGTTTTTTATGGTTGAAAGAAGGAAATAATGTGATTGTTGAAATAGAGAAGCTTTAGAGTCACAATTTAACTTCTAACCCTTGCCTTGCCAATAATAAATGCTGTGAAAAACAGGTCAAACCACACAGCGCCCCTGACTCTTTTATCATACACAGAATGAGGGAATACTATCTATCTCAGCACGGCAGTTAAGGACTCACTAACGTCTCAATGTCTACTATTCCTGTCTCCAGCCTTCCCACGTACTTCTCTTTGTTGTTGTTGTTGCTCTATCTCAGTTCATTTTTCTTCTGTCGTGTTGATCATTTTAGCTGTACTTTCATGGTGTTTTAAGTGAACTAGGTGGAAGTCTCAAAGTGTTGCATATATTGACTGATCTGTTACGGATTTGTACGGAGTGCTTTTCCAGATCAAACATTTCCATGTCTCTAAGTCAAGCTATTTATCCACACATCCAAATCTTGAGTCCTATGTACTTACATGGCCTCCCTATAGCCTCCACCTAGGGCCTTCGTCTGATATAACTTACTATAGTGATGAAAATGTTCTATTCTAAGCTGTCCAAGACAAAAGCCTCCAGCTACACAGATCCACACCTTGTGCCACCCAGAAACTTAGTTTTTAATTGTATGTACCTTCAACTTAAATTTAAATAGCTACATGTACTAGAACTGCCATGTTGGAATAACACAGGCACAGTATAAACAGTTTAAACTGAAATCAAACTACTAAATTAGAGGTTCTCTCAAGCTGCTCTATGTAATTTCCATTCCCTTGTTAGAATGTTGGCTCAGACATTATAAGCAACCAACACATTCTCCTTCATCTACTAGATAAGATCTTATTAGATTTCAAAGGATTTACTAGCAATCATAATTAAATGTGGTAAGTATCTCTACAGAACATTCTTACTTTAGTACCACGTATTGTTCATATCAATTTGCCAAATGTGTGATATGCAACATTTTCACCAGGTAGTTCAACCACTTAATCTTCAGAAAACTCTTAAGGCCAACTACGAAGCTTCTTAAATGGCTGTACATTAAGTAGCGCGAGCAAATGTGTATTGCTTTTTTTTAGCTGGTGTTAAGGGAGGTTGATTGAAAAGAGGAGATAAGCAGCCCTGGAAACATCCAACTGTGGTTAGTACATTTTACTCCTAGAATAAGGTTGTAACCATTGCAAATTTGGCTTCTGTAAATACTTTAAAACGTGTTTCCATCATTCATTAGATCCACTAAAAAGGTTTCGAGCGGCATGCGATTCAACTCAGACATCAAAGTGCTCTACGAGGAACTATAATACTTGTTCACCTACACGTGAAAAACGGTAAAAAGGAAATGTCAGGCAGAAGTTGTCACCAAGGTCATCGGGTAACGTGAGGTTAGTACTGAAGACTCTTTCACGAGGTGAAGACCGGGGGTCCGGACTATCAAGTATGAGGTAGTAAAGAATGCCCCTCCAAAGAAATCTCAGGTGGAAGAAAACTACTCTAGCCCCGGGGATGAATGTATTTGGGTTTTTCATGGAGAGGAGTTTTTCATGGAGAGCAAAGTAGTGGCTTAACACATTAAACCTGCAAGACGTACACAAAATCTCTCTGGCCATAGCCTCCCTCTACTTTTCATCATTTTGCACTGGCGGATACTATCCTTAAAGAAAATGAGTTATTTTTCCTTCCTACGCTACTAATAACCTGTAGCTTCTCTAGCAACCGGGTCCCAGAAGCATTTATGCTCTTCTAGAAAGCCTATGGCTCCCTTCATTCAGTGAACAGCGTATCGAAGGGCCTAAAGGAGCTGCCCCTCCAAGGCAGCAGCCACCAACCTGCCAGGGAAAGGAGAGGCGTCGACATTCTCCGAGCCAGGAGCATCCCACACCGCACCATGGGGGCCGCCATCTTGAACGTACCAAGTGGAACGCCGGCCGGGGTGGGGGGGGTGAGGCCCCGCCTCCGCCGGAAGTGGACGGTCCCGCAGTTGGTACGGTCCGGGCCGGGACAACATGGCTACGGTATTCCGGCCCCTGGAAAGGTTGCGGGCGCCGCGTCCTTCGTTGCATCCCGGGGTGACAGGCTCAGGCTCCGCCTGCGGCCGCTGCACTCTCGGAGGTACCCGCGGCCTCACGCTGTGGAAGGAGGGAGGGTGGAAGAGAAGGGAGCGTGAGACCCCCCGGCGGCGTGTCTCTATGGAGAAGGCTCGGGCGACCTTTCTTTCCCTCTAACTGCACGTGTGTGCAGCCCGGTTTGCGGGGGGCCGTGAACGCCTCCACTTGGTGCCTGGAGAGCAAAGGGCAGCTAGGGTCTGGACTCGGAAAGGTCCACGTTGCTCTTGGAGAACATCCTCACTCATTGGGTTTCCTTTTCTGCGAGGTTTTGGTATCCCAGCCGTGCTGTTTACATCCTAAAAGACTCGAGGCAGGCTTTCTCATCCCCCAAGTTATTTTGCCTTTCTGAAAATATTAAACTGAGACTGCTACTGAGTGGTAATAAAAGTATTTAACGTTCTGGTGTATTTTACATATATGAATTCCTTACCTTCAGTAAGCATCCAATGGTAGAGGTAGAACATTTACATAGTAGGAAACAAGATTGTCACTTGCCCAAGGTCACAAGGAGCTGGCAGAGGGAGTATTTGAACAAAAGACCCGGGTCTGGCAGCTTTACAGGATTCCCTTTTCATAAATAGCTACTTTTATTATTACTTTGTCTTAGCAGAACTCGGTGCACGATTTTTTGGCATGTTTTTTATCTCATGCACAGTCAAAGATGCTGAAGAAGGATACATTCCAGACTTGCTAAGCTGTAGTCAGTGATTTTTGATTTAAGGCTTCTTGAGTCCAGATCTGAAAGGATATCTTCAATTCAGAAGTTACAAAACTGGAAGTTACCATGTAGCTTTTTCCAATATCCCATGCCTCTCGAACCAAGATAAACCAAACAAATGTGGTGGTGGTGGTGGTGGTGTGTGTGTGTGATGTCTATGCAGTTGCTAGCCCTTAACTAGATGGCAAATGCCCATTTGTTCTTCACATCTCATCGTGTCAACCAGTCTTCACACTTCATTAATCATTTCAAACTTAAGACTTTTGCCAAGACTTGCATTCTGTAGTAGACTGGAAATGTTTGTTTCCCCACCAGGGATACTATAATATTTGTATCTATCTGGATGGATCATTTATTAATGTAATAAGTGAAGATGAGTTCATTAGAGGCAACCAAGCTCTAACATGTTATTTGCTAGGGAAAAAAAGCAATCCAGATAATTTCACTTATTTTCTTTTTCTGTTCTTTAGCTAAAAGATACCTACTCACAGACAGCATTGTGAAATTGAAGGAATTCCAACAGAAGAAGGTGGCTATTGCATATAACCTTCCCAGCACCAAAGGTAATAGTATCTGTTTCATTAATTCTTTCATCCATTTGTCATTCAAACTTCCTTTGTGTCTATTCTTTCAAGAACTATCTCATAGAGAAAAAAAAGTGAACAGTTGCTTAGTTTCCTAGTCTACCTTTTATCTCACACTCTGCTACTTAAAGTCTACAATTCTTCTCTTAGCCCTGACCCCAGGATCCCAGGGAAATAGTGCAATTAGTCCCGTGACCAGTCATCTAGATCTGTGCCACTCAGAATATGATTTGAGGACCAGCATCGATTGGGAGATCGATGGAGATACGAATGGAAAGGCAGCAGAGGATTTGTATACACTATATAGTTCAAGAATCCAGGTGATTGGCTTTCAAATGTTGATTAAACCTTAGTGAAACATAGGCTTTATGATATACTTGTAGGTAAATGAGACCATAGTGTGCTGTAGAATCTAGGATTTACTTTGAAAACTCCATTGTGTTTAGAGTATATAGAAGAATCAAAATTAGCAAACTATTGGTATTTTTTGAGGCTGGTTGGCACTCGACGGTCATTAGATTTTTTTTTTTCTGCTTTTGAGAGGTAGTTCAGGAGTTCAGAGTGTTTGCTGCTGTTCCAGAAAACCTGAGTTTGGTTCCTATCACCCACATGGGGTGGCTCACATCTGCCTAGAACCCTAGCTTCGGGTGGTCCAATGTCCTCTTCTGGTCTTTGTAGGCAGAAACATGCACAAACCCACACCGAGACACACACATATGCATATAATTTAAATATTTTTAAATTTTAAAAAGCACTAAAGCCATGAGAACACCAATTCCTTAGGTTCCAGTGCCTTTAGCCTCTGGGCAGTCTTGCTGTATTCATTTACTCTGTCTTACAGGGGGGCATTTTTTTAGAACATCAGACTTCTTTTTAAGCATATCTAAGACTTCTTTCTGGCTTTTTCTCGTTGTTGTTCTGACTTTTAAACAACTCTTGTTTGTCGCTCTTGACTTGTTATAATTAAATGTGTTCTTAGAAGATATTTTCACATATGTCCATGACACATGCTGACCACGGTCACCCTCCACTTCCCCACCACCCCTTCCAAATCCTCTCTCATGTTCACGTCTGTTTGTGTTGTTTTGTGACCCACTGAAATTAATCCCGTTAACTTCTTCGGATATAGATCCAGCTCTCCTGCCTCTCACTGCCAGACACTGTTGAGCCGCTGACTTTACTCAGTGCCTCCGTCTCTCCCATCCCAGTCTCCCCTCACTGCTCTCCCAATCATGTGATGCCACGGTGGAATTCAGAGGGAAGCCTTTGTAACAGTTGGGGAGAATGCTTTTAGCTCCAGCTGAATACTCAATATGGGTTCACTGAAGTGTCTCCTTTTTACTTCTTTTATAGATCTTTAAAGATGTATTTAGTTTTGTTTCATGTATGTGGGTGTTTTGCCTGTATGTGTGTCTCACAGAGACCAGAAGAGTGTATTGAGCCCTCTGAAAGTGAAGTTAGAGCAGTTGTGAGCTGTCGTGTAGATCCTAGACACTGAACCTGAGTCCTTGCAAGAACAGTCAGTGCTCCTAACTGCTCAGCCATCTCCAGTCCCCAAGCTTTCCTGTTCGTCTTGATTGTTTTTGAGCCCTGTGAGGTTTGCAGTTAGGAAGGACTCCCTGCTGTGGCCTGCTTGTTAGGTCTAATTGTCATGGTCTTCATAAAGCCGTGACGGCTGTGAACATGTTCTGAAATACAGTCTAAAAGTCAGTGCCTGCTACTCCATGTCCGACTGATATTTATATAATCCTCACCCATTTCAGCCTTTTTAGGAGCCCACAATGACATTCTGTTACATACTGCACTTGGTACAGACTTTTCCATAAGAGAGTTCATTGCTGGTCCTCCACTTCTATGAAACTTCTGTGTCCTGCTGCTTAGCGTTACAATAGACGTCAAAGTGAGGCTTTACGTACTGTGTTTGTATCGTTCACATGCTCTGGATTAACAACAGTCGATCTTCCTGGTAGACTTTAAGCTCTGTGGGAGGAGCCAGAACTTTGTGTGAGAGACACATTGCTCTGATTGTGACTATATGGTAAATACATGAAAGTCAAACTATTTAAGTCCTAATTTACATTTTTTAATATTTTAGATTCACTGGGTTTATTAACAGTTAAGAGGTGCAGAATGCAAAACCATTGCCTTGGAATCTTTGAGATGCGAAATTGCTTGGAAATCTCTAAAACCGAACTGTTTAGGTCCAGCAGGCATAGGATGAAGATGAGGTTGCTAATGCTTCCCCAGTAAGGGAAGCTCTGACACGAGAGGTGCCCTCGGTCCCTCTCGGCAGTGAGCTCTGGCTGAGCTGCCCCTCCCTGAGGGCAGCCTCCTTCCCTTCCCAACCATCCTGAGTGATCACCGCCATGTTGTGCTTTCCTTCAGAGATCTATTTCCGAAACTTGGAGGAGAAACTGACGCAGAACAGACTCATCTTGAAGGAGGAGTTAAAAACACTGCTTCACCTGTGTCAATCCCGGGAGGATGTGGAACTGGCCAGAAGTGTCATTTACAGGTGAGGCCTTTCCTGAGAACCCTGTCGGCCTTTCACGTCTTCCCACTCCGCCCTTCCCAGAGTCGTCTCCTCCACCTTCAAGACTTAAGCTGTCACCTCTACACGTATGACTTCCAGATATCTTACCCTAACGCCCGCCTTCAGCCTCGGACGTTGATACTTGTTCAGGGGCCAAGCGTAGGGAAGCGGCTCATAAACCACCAGCAGACTGGCCAGTACCTCCACTTACCCGTCCCCAGCTCCTCAGCATACCCCTGTGCCCCTCTGCAGCCCCCAGTCACACAGGGCAGGTTTGGGAGCCTCTTTTCCTGGGTAGGAGACAAAGGCTGTTGCTCGCTTCCTCTCTCTGGTGCCAGTGGCCTCCTCGCCCACCTTTCTGCCTCCTGCATCGTTTTGTAGATATTACTAGAGACCTCCTTTGTCAGAAAGGAAGCTAAAGAGCAGTGCTTCTCAACCTTCCTAATGCTGTGACCCTTTAATACAGTTCCTCATGTTGTGGTGATCCTCCCCTCCCCCCCAGCCATTACATTATTTTCTTTGCCTCTTCATAACCGTAATTTTGCTGCTGTTAGGATCATAATGCAAGTATCTGTGTTTTCCAATGGTCTCAAGCGACCCCTGTGAAAAAGTCATTTGACTCCCCTAAAGGGGTCTCAACCCACAGGTTGGGAACCTCTGTGCTAGAGGGCCTGAGATTTCCCGGGATTTCTGACGGTTCTGTGCTCGTCACGTGTCCTTACCCTTTCTCCTCTAGTGCCGCACTGGTCATTAGCCTGGTGTGAGCCGCACAGCCCACATGAGTCTGGACGCTGCCAGGCCTTGGAGCAGCACCACAGGCAGTGCAGCTTCTCCCGGCCATACCAAAGTCGGATGTAGGGAAAGGGACCCCTCTTCTGGATAGCTGAGGCAGCAGGTACATGTAGGGAGGGATGGAAATGATAGAAACTGTCTTTCAAGCCCACTCGCCAATGTTTACATAGTTTTTCACAGAGTCTTATGCAAATGTTTAATGGTTTTGTTAGTTTTCTTTTATATTGTTTGGGTGTTTTTGTTTGTTTGTTTGTTTGGTTTGGTTTTTTTTGAGACAGAGTTTTTGCTATGTAGCTATGTAGCTCAGGCTAGACCAGCCTTGAATGCAGTTTTCTTGCCTTAGTTTCCTGAGTGCTGAGATTACAGGCATATGTCACCACACTCAGCTCCTTCTGGTTCTAATTATTACTATATAAAAGATAGTATTCTCTAAATTAATATAGCATGCTTTATTCTTACTATTTATATATTAAGAACCATATTTTAGTGACACTACAGTATTTGTCTTAGTTAGGGTTTCTATTGCTGCAACAAAACACCATGACCAAAAAGCAAGTTGGGGAGGAAAGGGTTTATTAGGCATACACTTCCACATCACTGTTCATCACTGAGGAAGTCAGGACAGGAACTCAAACAGGGCAGCAGGATCCTGGAGGCAGGAGCTGATGCAGAAGCCATGGAGGGGTGCTGTTTACTGGCTTGCTCAGCCTGCTTTCTTATAGAACCCAGCACCAGCAGCCCAGGGATGGCACCACTCACCATGGGCTGGGCCCTCCCCCATTGATCACTAATTGAGAAAATGCCTTACAGCTGGATCTCATGGAAGCATTTCCTCAGCTGAGGCTCCTTCCTCTCTGATGACTCTAGCTTGTGTCAAGTTGACACACAAAACCAATCAATGTAACACTCCACTATACATTAGGACTTTTAATCAACTGTGCCCTGTTCTTAGACATCTAAATTACTTCTCGGTTTTCCTCAGCACAGCTAATGTCATGGTGAGTAACTCTAGAAAACTTAGGTACTCTTTGTGTTTTGGGTCAGAGTATAGTAGTCAGTTTTTCATTACCATAACAAAATGCCTGAGATAATCTGTACATGGAAAAAGGAGATTGATTTTTGGTTTCGGACATTCTAGAGCATGACACTGGCTTCAGCTCCATTCTCCTGAAGATCTTTGGCTGTGTCACACTGTGCTGGTCAGTGCTGGTAAAAAGCAATTATGTCTCAATGTAGGAAGCCATAAAGCTGGGTGGGACCAGCCTCAGGCTTTTATAGTAACTCCTCTAGAACTTGGGGGTGGGGGAGTCACATGAAAATACCTAATCCTTTCTGAGAGCAATATCCTCAGTCAGTCTAAGGACATCCCATTAGATTCCACATTGGGGAACAAACTTGCAATACACAAACCTTTGAGAAACAAACCAAATTCAATCTACTACACAGCCTACCAATAAACCTTCAGATCCTGTCATCAGAACTAATTGGACATCGTCATTTAACTCTGGCTGTTTTTCTCTTATTTTTCCTATTATTCCCCTAAGCCAGGAGATACCTTGGAATAACACAACAGGACAAAAATTCTGCACACTTTGCCTTCATATTTATCATACACATCCAAGTGTGACTCGTAGCTCTTCACTGATGCTCATGACACAACCCAGGTGCTTTTCTTTGCCACTTTTGTGAACAGCTAGGCAGGTTGGTGCATCCATGGTCTAACCACCCTGTTCATGTCCTCCTGAGACCTGCAGCCCACGGCTGGGAAAGGCAGTCATGGGCTGAACCGGAAGCTCATCTTTATGGGGCCACAGTGGGAGTGACTTAATCCCCATCATAATCTCGCTCCAGTGCTGGTTAGTTTATGGAGACATTTTAGATCCTCCCTTTTATTGGCGTTAACTTGAAGCTTTTGCTTCCTGGTTTTAATCTGGCACCGGTTCCTCATTTACTGAAATGTATAGATTTTGAAGATGCCTCACATTTTATAATAACTACTACCATTAAAGAATTGCCATGTGCCAAGCAGAACTGATCTGGTTCTCCCAGATTCCTTGAGTTCTCATCTCCACTTCACAGATGAAGAACTGATGCTCCAAATACAGAAGCAATCAGAGTCCTTCATCCCTCCATTTTCTTATCCTTAAGAACTCGTGTCTCAAACGCTGCAATGAAGCAGGTCACATATTTGGTAGCCTGTCTGTTTCCAACACCCCAGCCCTAATGCCGCTCCAGCCTTCCTCTGTGGTTTTGGCAGAAGGTGAAAGGTTTTCTGGTAAAGTCAAATTTCTCCACTGTTTGAAAGTCACTGACATGATGAAAATCTGACGGGTGTGTGATCCTGAGGTGTTCCCTTGGCCACCAGACTGTCATCCTCAGTGCCCACAGCTGCAGTGGCTGGTTACGGGACGTAGTTTGTCTTGGTCAGTTTCAGATGACTGACTGGCCACCCCTAGAACTTATACCACACAGTAAGCTCTCACTGCCATTAAAATTAGCCTTCCCCCAGGACTTCAAATCTCAAAGTGCATTTATTTATTTATTTATTTATTTATTTATTTATTTTTTACCTAGGTGGCCATAGCTCATGTAGGCCTTTACCTGAATTTAGAAAAGCAGAGGTTGATGTAAGTTACAGCTGCTTGTTGGTTGTGTGACATCCTACATGGGCACGGAGCACGTCCAAGGGCCTTTCCTCTGTTCTGTAGGTGGGGCCCATTCTGAGGAGACCCTGCTGTTCTGTAATATGCTTATACACATTCTCGGCCCAGCAGGTAGTTGCTTAATTTAGGGGATGACTACAGTGTGTGTTTACTTTTAATTTTCAGAGTATTTTTGGCTTCTAACAAAACTCTTTGTTTCAATGCCTAGTATATTAAACTCTGGAATTCCTGATTTTATTCAGATCCCCGTTTCTCCCAAACTGGGAGTTCCTTATTCGTTACTGTGTTCCCAGCACCTAGTAGAATGCACACTATGGTTTGTGTCCGTCCTTGTGGGTGTGTTGTATGTGTGGGGTGTACATATGTTCACGTATGTATACATGTGCATATGTGAGTGCATACACATGGTTAGAGGTCAGATCTCTTCCTCAGTTGCCCTAAACCTTATTTTTTAAGACTAGGTTTCACTGAACCTGGAGCTCAGTGATTGGCTACAACTGCTGTCCAATAAGCGCTGAGAATCTTCCTGTCTCCATCCCCCCAACATTGGAGTTCCAGATGCATGCCGTAAGCCTGCCTTTTACATGCGTGCTGGGGATCCAAACTTGGGACCTTCTACTTGCTAGCTGAGATCTCTACTCATTCCTGTGTCTGTTTTTGCTATACCCTGTCTTTGTTCATACAATAATCTTGATTACCAGGTACCATGCAGAGAACAGAAATTTCACTGTGGGGGAATATAAGTTTGGACCAGTTTTCATGAGGCTTTGCTATGAGTTGGATCTTGAGGACTCTGCAGTGGAGCTTATCAAAGACAAGGTTGGTGTTTTCCAGTTCCTTCCCCTGCCAATGTGTTCTGGTATTCTTGGTGCTGTTAGAAAAGACGTCTTTTCTATGGTGTATTATTTCCTGGGTAAGACTTTCAGGGAAAGACCACTGAGTTGAATAAAGAAGCTCTCTGCTTTTCAAATCTTTCCTTAGGGTTGGCTCACAAGGAGACTTCCAGGTGTCTTGGGAGGCATAGCGTAGCACAGAGGCTACTTTGGGTGTGTGTGGTGACCTAGGACATAGATCCTGCCTCCAGAGTTCAGAGGCAAATAGTTGGTTTCCTATCCTGCACCTGCATTCTCTCTTGTTTTTTGTTTTTTATTTTTGGTTGAACACTGTATTATTTATAACTGGCCAAGTTTTAAAATGCTCTTACACATTCTGGTTTTCTTTTTCTAAAACACAACATAATTTTGCACATCAGTAAGTTATCTCAGTAGATAAAGGTGCTTTGCATGCAAGTCCAACGACCTGAGTTCAATCTGTGGAACCCGTGCAGATGTGGAGGGGGAGAATCAGGTCCACACAGCTGTCCTCTGACCTCCATGCAAGCACCATGGCACATGCACTCACACACATACACATGATAATAAATAAATTGTAAAAACATTGTTACTTACTGAATACTTACTGTATCTTCAGCCTTTTCCCACAGTTGTTATTACTATTATTATATAATCATTATTCCCACAACGGCCTAGTCCCAGGTATGATTATCATTTCTACGTCACAGAAGCTGAAACTGCATTAGCGGCATTAGCAATTCATCCATGGCCAGAGACTCTCGATTTGGGCTGCTGTCCACCATGTGCAATTTAGTATATTTAGGAACTCCAGAGTGAAGTGATCTGGCGTTGCCTCCTACTCTTTTTCACTTAATGTGTTCTGTACTGATGGAACTAGCCCTAGGCTTGACCTTTTTATCTGAGACAAGTAACCCAGGCTAGCCTCAAGCTCGCAACCCTCATGCCTCAGTCTCCTGAATGGTATGATTACAGCTGTGTACCGCCATGCCTGACATCAGGGTTACCCTTCCCTAAGAACACGGTGCACTAGGAAGATGGTCACAACAGTTCCAACATTTGATCTTGTCTTCTACTTAAAAAACGAGAAAGAAAGAAACACACACAAGATCTGGGGACATACTCAGTGGATAAGTGCTTGAAAGGAACCTGAGTTCGCTCCCCAGAACCCATATTCTTAAAAAGCCCAGCATGGCAGAATGTACTTATAATCACAACACCAGGGAAGTAGAGACTTGTGAATTCTTAGGGTTCATTGGCCAACCAGCATAGCCCACTTGTGAGTTACGAGCCAATGGGAGACTCTGCCTTAAAAATAAAAGAGGTGGCCTAGTGGTGGCAGTGGTGCACACCTTTAATCCCAGCACTTGGGAGGCCAAGGCAGACAGATCTCAGTAAGTTTGAGGCCAGCTTGGTCTACACGGTGAGTTCCAAGACAGCCAGGACTGTTACACAGAGAAACCCGTCTTGAGAAACCATAAATAAATAAATAAATAAATAAATAAATAAATAAATAAATAAATAAATAAATAAATAAATCCCCCCCCCCAAAGAAAACCCAACAACAAAAAAGAGGTAAACAGTAACAAAAAAATGATATCCAAGATTGTTCTTTGGCCTTCACATACAATGGCATGTATGTGCACCCATACCCATATACAGAAGATGACATTCCTGTATGTGTATATTAAAACCTGCAAGGTAAACGATGTTTTTAGGGTTCAAATTATTAAAACCACACTTTTTCATGTAATTCTTGTTTTAGTATTTTAAATAAATATTTTAATTTTATACTCAGAGAATAAAAAGTTCCATTGTTCCAAGTCATGATGTGACAGTAAAAACAAAACGGAAGTAATTTTTTAAACCTTGCGTGTGAAATCCCACATGTACTAGAGGTGGAGTGACCTGAGTAAGAACCGAGGCCTCAGATGCTCCTGTGATGGTGTTTGGTCCCCCACTGTCACTCTGTTGCTGTCACTGTTCTCTGTATCCCTGGTGGTGACCGAGACTGTGGCTCTGTTCCTGTCTTCACCCCTCTTACCCTCTTGTTCCTCTTCTCCCCAGCTGGTACCTCAGCTCTCTAGACTAAAACCCACCCTGCGTTTGGAGCAGACTCTGTTGTCTGGCTTTTCATTCCTTAGTCTCGGCAGCTAGGATCTACATGGTAGGCTCTCAAGAAAGAACAAAGTAGAAAAACACTTCATGACATTTAAATATCATGTCACATTATGGCATTCAGAATACTGGAAAGATGTTAGAAAGAGGGATACTGGTCAAAGGTTATACAGTTGACGTAAAAGACTTGAACTGTTGTAAAACATGGTGGTCATGGTAACAATATAGTCTTTAAAAGTTAGGAAGAAGCCGGGCGGTGGTGGCGCACGCCTTTAATCCCAGCACTCGGGAGGCAGAGCCAGGTGGATCTCCGAGTTCGAGGCCAACCTGGGCTACAGAGTGAGATCCAGGACAGGCACCAAAGCTACACAGGGAAACCCTGTCTCGAAAAACAAAAATTAGGAAGAGAATAGCTCTTAAGTTTGCACGTGATGTAATACACGTTACCTGACTTAGCTGTTCTGCTCATGTATTTTAAAACCAAATATAGTGGGGTAAGTGCACAGATGTTTTTGTCAATTAAACTAAGTACAAGTCAGAAACGATGTTGAGGGCCACTGGGTTAGCAGCTGATTGTCAAAAGCGAGTGACTCTGTTACCTGGCGTGACGACTGTCGTCCCGTGAGACGTTCTTGCCTTCATTCGAAAATCACCTTGCCGCCGCCATTCGATAGCACTTGGTGCCAGGTTCACGGCGCCTCTCCTCATTCTGCGCTGCTCACTACACCCAGAGTGTCCGTTCCCAAAGCTGGAACAGTGTTTAAAAGCGAAGCTTTGAAAAATCCTTTGTATACCAAACGACTAGGGAGTTCAGGGAACCACAAATAAAAACCTGTAGAACAGGTTCTCAACCTGTGGTCACTCTTTGTCAGTCGAATGACCCTTTCGGTCGCCTAAGACCATCAGAAAACACGGATATTTACATTACAATTCGTAACAGTAGCAAAATTACAGTTATGACGTAGCAATGAAATAATTTGATAGTTGGGGGTCACCACAACATGAGGAACTGTAATAAAGGGAAGAAGCATTAGGAAGGTTGAGAACCACTGTAAATATCCAGGCCCTGTATAGTGGTGCACACCTTTAATCCCAGCACACGGGAGGCAGAGGTAGGTGGGTCTCTATGAGGCCGTCCTGTAGTCTACATAGTGAGTTACAGGACAGCCAATGCTGCCTAGTGAGACCTGTTCTCAAAAAGAAAAGAAAAGCAAAAAAGGGAAACAGTATGTGGCATCCCCTTAGTAGTTTTAACTTCTGACCAGACTGTATTGTTTCTCCTCACTAGCGTTTACGAGGTTTCTTCCTAGACTCAACGTCATTCAATATTTTGATGGATATGCTATTTACTAAAGGCAAATATGAAAGTAAGTACTACAGTCTGCGGTTGTGGAAAAACTCTGCTCGAAAAGCAGCTGGGGTGGGCAGGACCATAAAAGTGACCCTTAGCTTCCTGTTGAGGTGCCGCACAGTGACCTCACTTCTTAAATTTGAAAGGATCAAATCGTGATGGCTGAAATGAGCCACCTCAGAGTCTCTACGACCTTAGCAGTTTTCCACGCATTCTTCTTCCTGCAGGACCTGATGATTTAATTTAACCTTGATATAATTGCTACTTGACATCGAGGCACGGCCTTTATCATGCTAAAATCTGCTTTTTGGTAGGCGATGCTGAACTGATTGGAATTTTGGGAACTGCCCGTAGGTGCTTCTAACCCTGCTGCCCACTCTTCACTTTCGGCAGGTGCCCTGGAAGTACTGATTGAAATGAAAAACCAAGATGTGAAGTTCAGCAAAGACACTTACATCCTTGCTTTTGCAGTTTGCTACAAACTGGTAAGACTACGCCCCTTAACTCTGAGAGCATTGGGCATTGAGCAGTATCTGAGAGAGGATTTATTTCCATCCCCCCCCCCCCAACACCCCTCTTTCTTTCTTTCTCCAGTTCCTCTGAAGTCTGTTTTCCATCTGGTACAAATATTTTCATTTTAAATGTATCCAGCTTTAGAAAACTCAAGTTAGGCTTGTCAGATATTTTTATCATGGGAAAAGCAATCATCCTTCGCCCCTCTTTGGCAAGCGTGTAGATCGTGAAAACGAGACCAGTTCCTGCTGAACTCTAGAGTCCCTCGTAGGTGAGACTATACTGGATCGTCCTCACTGTTACCTTTTCAGAAACCATCCCGTCCTGCCGGGGCGGACTCCACATACGACTGCTGTCATGGAGTCTCTCGTTATTACTGTTCTTTTATGTGTACGAGTGGTTTGCCTTTAAGTGTGTCTGCAGCGCCACACGCATGCCTGTGGAAACCAGAAGGGGATCTGGAGTTGCAGATAGTTAGGAACCGTCATGTGGGTGCTAGGAATTGAACCCCGGTCCTCTACAAGAGCAGCCCATCTTAGCCATCTCTTGAGCCCTCTACCACATATCTTGACTTCGGTTTGTACAAGCCTTTGTAAACCTTTAGGTCACTTTTAGCTGCAGGTTACAGTTGGCCCGAGGGCTATGTTTACTGACCTCAGGATGAGATATTCCTTTCCAGTCATCCAGCACTAGAACGTGGGTCATTCCGAATGGTGATTCCTAGGTAGGCAGCCTGCTCAGGCCTGCCTCCCTGGGTGCATGCTGAAGTATAGAGAATTTAGTTCTGCTTCTTAAGAAGGACCAGAGGATGTTTCTTCCTGTGTTGTATCCAAGAGTAACTTGTTTCATTAAGTGGAGACAAGTTTGGAAAAGCAGCTGCCGAGGTCTCCACTCACCCCTGGCAACCGCCCCACATAAAATTCAGACTTTGTTGGGAGGACTGAGGGGTGAGTCTGTTCACAGACACACAGATGCAGGGCTGGGACTGCCATTATAAACCCATTCACCTGTGGCGGCTCAGGAGGGGGCCAGGTTTACATTGCTGTCTGGCTGATTGGTGCGTCACTTTCTTAGATTTAAAAATCAACTTTCCTTTGTAGTTAGTTGTATTTATTTTATTTTATGTGTATATAAGTATGTGCACTGCGTGTGTTCATGGTGCTGGCAGAGGTCAGAAGAGGGCCTCAGATCACCTAGACTGGAGTTACAGACAGTTGTGCAGGTGCTGGGAACTGAACTCAGGTCCTCTGCAAGAGCAACAAGTGCCCCTAACTGCTGAACGTCTCTCCAGCCCCCTTAGATTTTCTTTTTAAGTTTCTGTTTTCATGGGATTCTCTTATAACTTATGTTATATTAGTGTTAATATTTTCAAGTATTTGGCTTATCTGGAGATTTTCAAGCTAGAACTTGAAATTTCCCTAAAGGAAATTTCCCTGTGTTCCTGAGCATACCCCATTGTGGGGCTTATGCTTAGAAACTAGCCTACTGGCATACACAGAGACCTATATGTTTACAAGTGAATGGAAATAGACAAGCTGAAAAATAAAATTAATTTAGAGTTGAGCTGCTACCATATAAATAGCCCAGTCTATTTGCAAATGGTTTCTGTATAGCTTAATTTTTTTTAATTTTTAAGATAATATACATATCATTTCTTCTTCCTTTTCCTCCCCCAACCCTCTCATATACCCCACCTTGCTCCCTTTCAAATTTATGGCTTTTTTCCATCAATCGCTGTTACATGCATATATGTATATGTGTATACAGATATATTCCTCAACATAACCTACTCAGTCTGTATGTTACTTGTATGTGTGTTTTCAGGCTGACCATTTGGTATTGGATAACCAATTGGTCTAGTCTATTTCTCCCACTCTCAGCATTCATTCCTTAGTTACTTATAGTTTGTTGTGTAGGGTTGAAGCCTGTGCTCTTTCCCCAGTCCACAATGTCATGACTGTCGAGCTTAGTTTTTCAAGTGACTTCAGGTAGGCGCCGGGAAATTCTTAGGAAGGAAATCTGAGGTACTAAGTTCTGTTAATCGTTACACTTGAAGGTTCATGACTTTGTCTGAGCAATCCCATCTCTTCACAGAATAGCCCGGAATCTTTTAAAATTTGTACAACCTTAAGAGAAGAAGCCCTAATTAAAGGAGATGTCATCTCCAGGAGAGCATGCTGTTTTGCAGTGGCATTAGCTCTGAATCAGGTAAGGCCTTGGGGCAGAGGAGACATGAGTGAATTGGGAGTGGGTAGGACGTTACTGATTCCGCTGTTCCTGTTTTTTGTTTATTTTTTTCCCTCTGAACTATATTGTTAAGAAATCCCATAGTGAAAGCAATGCCTTTGTTACCACAGCAATTTGCAGCTAAGTCTGTGCCTGCAAAGAATGTTTTGTTTTCACGTGTAGCTGAAGACCCAGCCTGCATTTCTGTGTAGAGTAGGTAGGCCAAGATCTTGTGGGGAGTCAAAGAAGGAAGCTGCAGTCTGAGAGAAATATCCTTGTTATAGTAAAGATGGCACATGCTTCCTGTGTAGCATTCTCAGAGAGCATCTTACATTAGTGAGGACTCCTGGGACAGTCCTTGCAAGTTAGACCCATCTACTGTTATTTAGTTGAAGCACCCATCTACTGTTATTTAGTTGAAGCCTTACCGTTCCCTTTGTTCCTCATCCCCTTATTGACAAATGAGTCAGCCAAGGCCCAGAAAAACAGGCGAAAGAAATCCTTGAGGTTGATCTCAGCGAAGGACATAGTACTGGAATACCTGCTGTCTTAAAGAGCCCCACTTCTGAGATTCCCTCTAGGAAGGCCCAAAATATATGAAATACTTTACACATTGGCTATGTGGTAAATGAAAGTCTCGTGATAGAAAATTCTAATCAAGGTAGGTTATTACCCAACCAGCAAAACCAGGCTGGGGAGCGCTTCCTTAAAGTAATTAGAATAGGTACTTAGAACTGAAGGGTGATCGTGTCCTTAGTGCTGGGGAAGGCACTTCCACCAGGCACCAACTGCGCATGATCACCTCCCTTACCGGCTTTCCTGTCTGTCGGGGAAGGTGTTTCGTGTCTTCCTCCTCTGCCAGGGGCTGAGTGACATGGATGAAGTCTCGTCTGAGACACACGTCCTCAGTCTTTTTGCAGCTCTTGTAGTTTTGCTCGTATGAAATACAAGGCACGCCATCAGGACTCAGATAAACCCTCCTGTCGTCTTCGGGACCTCTGTTGAGCCTTGTGCAGGACTCTCCTTGGTTGAGTGATCACTGCCCTGACTTCGGCCTCGTCTGATAGCATCGCTGCCTTTGTTCCTGTTGTCTGTCTGTGTTTATCACCTGTGCATTTGTGTGCTAATACCTCTGTAGTTGTTTTATTCGGAGTCTTCCTGACTTGTTTTGGTTTAGGTGTATCTCTTATATGTTGCCGAACCTCAACTTGCCGTTATAATATGACCCTAGTCTTTCTTTATCTGTTCATATGACATGAATGCTCTTAGTGTTAGCATTCAGACCCACCCCTTGGGACCTGGATAATATGCAGGTAATACCTTGGCCTGCTCAGAGTCCTGACAACTGGGGGAGTCTGCCAGAGTCCAGCTCCGACCTGCTCTCACCTGTTGAAGGGTCCTTGGGTGGAGGAGAGAGGAATGAGGAAATACTAGGTAGAAAGATAGAAAGAGACAATAAGAAAGACAGAGACACAGGATAGCTTCAGGAGGGCCTTGGGTCAATACCCAGACATACCCAGAGCTTTATTCAAAAGGGCTTTTTATAATATGCCAAGGGGAGAGGCAAAAGACTTCCTTGCAAGGTCAAAGCACACCGTACAGCCAAGTGTAGACCCTTCCAAACATCTGGTAACCACGCCCATGGCCAAATCATCCCATTATGCAGCCCTGCTGGGTAAAGCAAGCTCAGATTCTCTGACTGTGAGTAAGTTCTCACTAGGAAGCCTCTGTGGGCCACCACAGACAACATCATGTGCTCATTGCTAAGCAGTCTCTCTGTGCATGCGCCAAGTCTCCTTAAAAAGGTAAGGCCCGCCCTCCTGATCTCTTTTTTTTTCTCTCCTTCTCTGAGCCCCCCACCCACTCTCTTTCTCTCTCTTTCTCTTCCCCTCTCTTTTCTTCTTTCTCTCTCTTCCCGTGAGGCAGCTCTGCACTCCCTTTTCCTCCCCCCTCCCCCTTCCCCCTTCCCCACTAATAAAACTCTCCACGTGACTGTGGCCTGCATGGTGTGTCTCTGTCTCTTACCCACCGTGGGGCACCTTGGCTCCAACCCACCACCATCTCTCGCCCACCATTTTGCAATCTTAGGTGGAATTTTATTTGGTGCTTTGTAGTCTTACAACTTAAAATACGACAATTTCTACTACTGCTGTGCTAGCTACTTTTAAAGTGAAGCTGGCCAATTTATGAATGGAGCAGGATGGTGACTTGTGCTGTTTGTCTGAAAGGGGAGTGCAGTGTTTTTCTGCAGGTGGTTTGCTCTGTTTGTAGGCACTGGGTGTCAGCCAGGGAGGCACACCGAACAAAGAACTGGGGGCTTTCTCTTCTTGTGTCCCCTGTAATGCCTTATTAACTGCTCAGCCTCACTAACTCTAGAGTCCTGAGAAACTTTGTACTGGGGATTCATCTTTTAGAATTGGATGGAGGCTGCTCTGAGTGGGACTTAGCCCAGCCTCAGCTAGCCAGGGTCACTGTCCCAGGTCATTCCTGTCCATGTGTCCTCTCTACTGGTTACTTCAAACTGTCTTGTTACTTAGTTTCCTCAATCTAATTCCTTTGACAGGAGCTGCTAATAGTGAAGTGAATGTGTTTTCTCTTTCTTGCTCCTTCTTCATCTCCATCATGGAATTTTAGTTGATATGCTGCCTCTTGTATTGTTTGCTTTTCTCTTAAACATACCCAATCTGTCAGCTTTAAATAGGAAATAAAGGAGAGGAAATGGACCCTATATTTTGAATTTCTGCGCCCTTATTTTCCTTTTGTGTGGTATCATTCTCCCTTCCCAGGTGCATAGCCTTCACACTGCTCTGTGACCAAATTCTGCAGAGTTGTGGTCCTTTACGGCTCGGTGGTCTGTGTTCTCTTTTGTGCCTGGGATGGGCCTTCTGAGGAGTTCTCCCAACAAGCACATTACCTGAGCTCTTGACATTTAAGTTATTTATTTGTACTGATCCTACAGTCTTGCCAGATTTAACCTTTTGAGGTAGCACTTGCTTTTCTTGAGGGTTTATTATTTGTTTTTGAACTTTGGCCTTTTGTTCTCCTCGCTGCTGTGGAGAACTCTGCCTGACTTCATTTCTGTGGCTGATTGATGTGCTCTTCTTCATCTTTCTTATTTTTATCCTGTGTATCCATGAACACATTTGTCATACTGGAGTTTCCTTTACTAATTATTTTCTCAGTTTTGTTTTATTGTGTCCCTTTCCTCTTATTTAAAAAAACAAAACAAACAAACAAAAAAAAACTCTGTTTACACAGTTCTTATACTGATTCTCTTTTGATTACTCATTCCTCAAAAATAGAAATTTCTTTTTGAACACCATTGGTAGTAAGTTCATGTCAAAGAGACAGAAACACCAAAGCCCTCGTCTAGATGGGCAGGCTTCCTTTGTATAACAACTCCATATTGTCACCTGCAGTCCTGCATACATATGCCCACACTTGTTTCTCCCTGATCTGTGGCAGCAGGATTTCGGCATGCAGCCTCTTCTCTGCTGCTACCAAAGAGACACACTGCCTCCTGCAGATACAGCTTTGCCTGTGTGGACGTCCTCACCACTCATCTGTGCCTCCCCAGGGACCCCCAGTTTGCCCCTTACCTCAACTCCAATCACTGCAGGCCCACGTTTAGGTCATGGACTCCGGGTTGTGCTGGTGGGGAGCCTCCTAGAACCTAGAATGTGGAGGCCCTTTGTGTACTGTGTGGGACCTCTGCCTGCTTCCTCCTCCGCCTTGCTGGGCTCCATCTCCAGGGATTCTGACAGTGTACCCCCGTCTTCTCTGGTTGAGGCTTCACTGATTATGCCAGCGATGAGGTCGCTTTCTGTCTCTCACTGTTGTTTTCCTCAGAGCTGTTCCAGTAGGAGAAGGAAAAATGCCAGCTTAATGCCTCCATCTTAAAAACTAGACGCAGCTGAAACATAGGATACCATGTCACTGGGTGAAACCCTTATGTAGTGCTTATTTAATTTTGGTTATTAAAAAAATCCCATCGTTGATTTGAAACCCTGAGGCCCCATGCATGGGAACATCCTGCTTTCTCTAAGTGGTATGTAGGAGAATGGAGTGATGGCTGCATGCTTTGGAGTATGACTTTTGTTTTTCCTTCCAGAACCAGGTGGAAAAAGCCATGTCCATTTTTTCTCAAATCATGAATCCAGAGAGTATAACCTGTACTAACTTAAATGTAAGTGATTTCCTTGTAGTTTAAAGTGCGTTGAAATGTGGTCAAATGCCTGCTGTTTTTGTCTGTGTGCAGTGATGTGATTGTCCAGCGTTGTCATTTAGTTAAAGAATAGTCACTTACCGGACTTCTCTCTGGGAAGAGCCATCCCATGAGAGAAGTCATCCCCACAGAGCTTCTGGGAGATTATGAGTGGTGGGGCCGTGGGTCTGCTCAGGTATATGGCAGGGTGCCCACTGGACGTTTGAGGCGCAGATGAGAAGGCTGTAGGTTTGAGAAGAGGGGGTGGTTGTATTAGGCAGACTCTTCCCTGGCCCTGGGTGAAGCCTGCATGCTAACTGTGTCCATCTGTGGTAGCTAACTTGTGATGTGCATGTGACTGGTAGGCCGCTATACATGCTGTCTTAGTTAGGGTCTTTATTGCTGTGAAGAGACACCATGACCATGGCAACTCTTACACAGAAAACATTTCATTGAGGCTAGCCTGCAGTTTCAGAGGTTCAGGCCGTTATCATCATGATAGGGAGCATGGCGGCGTGCAGGCAGACTGGTGCTGGAGCTGAGAGTGCTACATCTTGCAGGCAACAGGAAGTTGACTCACTGTCACACTGAGGGAAGCCTGAGCAAAAGAGACCTCCAAGCCCGCCCCCCCAGTGACACTTCCTCCAACAAGGCCACACCTCCTAACAGTGCCACGCCCTCTGGGGGCCATTGTCTTTCCCACCACCACACTTGCTGTGCAGTCCGTAGGTACTGAGGAGATGGCATCTATTTGCATTCCTGTTATATTGTCGGTCTGCCAAGGGACGTCTTCCTGTTGGCTCATCTGGGCTTCTGTGCCACCTGCGTGGGGCCTTGTTGTGGGTCTGCAAGGGGCTGCGCTCATTCAGCCAAGACATGTGAAATAGTCCCACTGAAAACAAGTTTTCTCCCAGAACACTAGGTGGGCCTCAGTACTAAAGATCTCAGCAGTCCTGTCCACTACTCCCAGTTTTTTGAGCAGTGAGTCAGCCAAGGCTTTTGGACCAAGGAAACAAAGACTGTTCTGTCATTAAAGAAGCACGTCCTCCACTCGGCCAGCCCCATCTGAGCCCTTGCCTATGAACTGAGTGTTTGTGCTGTGGGGAGTGGTGAAGGACAAGCCCTCACCCAACTTTTTTTAAAATTTATTCATTTATATATATAAGTGTTTTGGCTGTGTGTCTATGTGTGCACCATGTGCATGCCCAGTGCCTAGGGAGGTCAGAAGAAGAGGACATCAGATCCCCTAGAACTGGAGTTATGGGTGGTTGTGAGCTGCCCTGTGAGTACTAGGAACCAAACCTGGATCCTGTGCAAGAACCACAAGTGCTGTGAACCACTGAGCCATCTCTCGAGCCCTTCAGATTCCCACCTCTCAATGTCTTGTCTTCTAAAATGATCCGGGGTTACGCTGAAGAACTCTTTTTGGACTAGAAATATGTCAGCACCAGTGTGATGTGAACTAGGCCACAACCGTGCCGTGGGTGTCCTGAGATGGAACTGAAGGAAGGACAGAGCTGGGCTCAGAGCCGCTAAGGACAGTGAAGGAGGCCTGATGGGTTTGGACTGAGGCATTCCTGCTGGCTTCTGTGTTTGCTTCTAGCTGGGATGCTGTGGTAGGGGCTGTGGGCCCTTTGGGACTGCGACCTCCGTAGTAGGAGAGAGCCAGTAGGGGGTGCACTTTGAAGGTGCTTTCTGCTCTGGTTCCAGCCTGAGCTCACCCAGACCAGCCAGATGGAAGAGCTTCTGTCCCAGCCTTTGCAGCCAGCCAGGCCTGTTCCGCCTCCAAGCCCTCCTCCCTTAATTTGTTTCTGTTGGCTGTTTTCTCACATGGCAAGAACAGTGACCACTACAAGTCAGCTGTGGGGCGGCGTTCTGGAGGACAGGGCTGTGGGGTCGGAGGGACGTAGGTGAAAGGACAGTGCTTTCCCACAGATCACTTTTTTGTTTTTGTTTTTTTTGTTTTTGTTTGTTTGTTTGCTTTTGTTTTTGTTTTTTTGAGACAGGGTTTCTCTGTGTAGTTTTGGTGCCTGTCCTGGATCTTGCTCTATAGACCAGGCTGGCCTTGAACTCACAGAGATTCGCTTGCCTCTGCCTCCCAAGTGCTGGGATTAAAGGCGTGCGCCACCACCGCCCAGCTAACAGATCGTTTTTTGGTGAGGCTTTCCATGAAAAGAGTACACTGCTGATTATAGCCACCTCCTACTAGCTTCGAGCCTTGGGTCCAATCCACGGGATTCTTTAGGCTTTGTGTCTGACTTCAGTTTTCTAAGTATACTTTGAAAGCTTACCTAGCTTACCTGTGGGCACCAGTACAGGGTGGCGTCTGAGGGTGATTCTGAAAGTTGTTACCTGTAAGTATTACTGTGTTTCCTCAGAAGCTTGGAGCTCTGCTTAGATCCTGCTCTAGGACTTGTTACAGAAAGATTCCTGTTGTTAACTTACCTCATGTCAAACAGTCACTGCCGGTATTGAACACTGACTGCTTCCTGCCCCAGGCTAACTGCTTCATATCCATTCTTTTTTTTTTTTTTTTTTTTGGTTTTTCGAGACAGGGTTTCTCTGTGTAGCTTTGCGCCTTTCCTGGAACTCACTCTGTACCCCAGGCTGGCCTCGAACTCACAGAGATCCGCCTGCCTCTGCCTCCTGAGTGCTGGGATTAAAGGCGTGCACCACCACCGCCCAGCCATATCCATTCTTTTCTTTAATCGTCACAACAGAAGGACAGCTGTTACCTTCTTGTTTCCCGTTGGATCTGGACAACTCTAGTGTCCAGGTGTGAAACTGCCTCCTAGAGAGTGTCTTCAGATGTGCTCGTTTCCTGGTGGGATGGGAGAGTTGCTGGGACTAGGAAGGAATCTCCCACCAGCACCAAGTGGCTGTGGTATTAGGAAGGAAAACTATGCGTGAGCATGTGGGGAGAGATGCGGTGCGTGAGTTACTGTTGGCTTTCCCTGGAGTAGAGATGACGGTAGTGGTGGGCGGCTGAAGAGGCTTAGACAGGCAGATTTTCATTTGACTTTAGCTAAGGCACCAGGCTAGATGCTTTGTGATTTGTTAGTTTTGTAGAGTCCTATTGGGATGTGTTACTCTGTGATGCAGATATGGAAAGGGATAATCCAGGGCAAATAAATTGCCAAGTTCTCACAGATCAGTGGACAACAGGGTTTTAACACAGACGGCACGCTACAAAGCCAGGTCTCCCATCTCTCCAGGGAGATGAGACGCATGAAGATAGGAAGGAAGTCTGTGCCTGCCATCCAGACCTGGGACTCTCTACTCCTGAATAGTCCCGGGAAGATCAAGGTCCTGACAAGCATAGCCCGCTCACTGCTAGTGCATGGGGCCCGTTCTGTGGGTTAAGAGTTCTCCTCATACCTGTCTCTCACGGTTGGTACAGAAATGCAGTAATTTCTTTTTCCAAATGAGAAGATGTTTTGGTGGGGATGTACCTTGAGCCTGTTGAGAGGGGGGAGAAGTGTATCCATGTCCTTTGGCTGGGGCCTGGGGCTCATGCACTACAAGGCAGCTTCTGTTCTCTGATGTGGGAGGAAAGCCAGCCAGCACACGGGTAGGATCAGTATGTTGTGGTTAAGGACCACACGTAAGGAACCTTGAATTAATGTTAAATTTGAATCTCTTTGTGAACTCGGTCAAGGAATTACCTACTATTGGGAAACTTTAATAAAACAGTCTTATTCTTTAAAAATTCCCACTTGGGAAACTTTAATGTCCAATCTAAACCCCTCTGTTGCATTATAAACCTGTTTCTTCATCCTCTGGGATGACAAGAAAGAGACAGTGCATTCATTGAGGAGGCTTTCACATCCGGATCTTCTGCTGGCCTATGCTCTTTAAATGACGTAATAGGCTTCAGCTTTTCCAAGGTGGTCATCTACTTGGAATCCTTAACAATTTGTTAACCTCACAGGTGGGCTGACAGTGAGAGTCTGTTGAGTCAATATTAGTAAAAATAGATGAAAGTTTTCTTTTTCTTGGTCTGTTTTAAAAATCAATGTCTTACACTAAAATCTTTTGCTGCTGTGCATTAGAATTTGAACTGACCTAATCCTCCCCCAACTTAATTTTCTTTTTATCTGAATTGCTTCTGCTGCCTATATGACCCAGAGAAGCTGGTTTCTTCTTTTCCCAGCTGACACTTGCTATATCCCGCATTTATTCAGTCTATGATCTCATCAAGACACATGCGTGCTGACTCCAGCCCGTCAGCCTCCAAAGAACCACCAGCCCTCCTTGGCAGTGTTACTCAGCATCACAGAGTGAGTTTCCACTCACTCCCAGAGGCCAGTGTGGACCACTTGGTGATCGCATTTGGATTCTTACTATTTCTCTAGGAATCTAGCGGGACTTTAGAGACTCATGTGGAGCAGAGTTCACCTCGCAGAGGTGTTGACAGTGGTTAGTGTGCCCACTGCTCTCATGTATTTGTTAAGACTGGTGAGTGTCTAACTGCTCTCAAGTTCCAGCTCAGGCTGAGAAGTGTTCCATTCTGTTCCTTAGGACCAAAGATAACCCCTTCCCTGATGAGCTGCTTGCCCTCAGATTTTGTTTGTCTCTCAGGAGTCCATCTGTTGGAGGCTTGGCCCTTAGCGTGATGAGAACGAGGCAGGAGACCTTTAAGATATAGTGTCTCCATGAGGCTCCATCCTTTTGTGAGGAGCTATTGGCAATTAGTGGCGTCTGGAGGATGCAGAGTCGTTTTTCTTCAGGCGTGTAGCCACTGCGAGCTACCCGTGATCTAGTAAATAACCCATGCATGTGCAACCCTAATTAAACTCTCGGGTATTTTTTAAAAGGACACGAAAGTAGGAGGGCCTGTTGGGAAGAGGAAGTATTCCAGAGGGAGTGGCATGGGGAGAAGAGAAGGGAATGGAAGACTGGGTGTGGTCAAAATTCATTATATACATGTAGGAAATTGTTTAAAAAATACTTTTTTGAAGTTGGAAGAAAAAAGGAGGTGCCTAGAGGTTGGTCCTACTAAGTCACTGGAGGTGTGCTCTCAGGAGGGACGATGGTCATTGTAAGAATGTTCTAGAAGCCTAGCCAGGCCCCACCGTCTGCTCTCTGGTTTCCTCTTTTGAGATATGGTCCCCGCTTCCACATCTGCCATGGTATGACTCAGGTGAGCGCCTTCCCTGGCTGAGCTCAGGTCGGCTCTGTGGTCTGCACCTCCAGAACTGTGAGTCAGTGATCTTCTTCCCTTCCTGAATAGCCTGCATCAGTTTTGTTATGACAGTAAAAATCCCAGTACTCCAGCAAACAGACGTTACAAAAGGGGTGGGTGGCCGGATACAGCTATCCCTGTATGGAGAGGAAACACTGCCTTTCTTAGGGATGGGGCTTTAAAAGTGTTTATTCCTTTTGGTTTAATCCCTTTTTTTCAAGTTTAAAAAATTACTGGGTTTTTTCATTTTAATGTATATACATCAATCAGTATAAACAATATATATGGTATGGCTAATTGCTGTACATTTATTCAGTATGTGGTCTTAGTCCAATTATTTCTAGTGTTAAGCAAAATTATTTAGTAACTAGCAAAGGAAAAATCTAATTTTGGGGAAAATACATTTTGAAGGTAACACATCAAATCATAAACAGTGATTAACATTGGTTGGTGAATTCTCAGTTATTCTCATTTTTTAAAACCTTTTCTCTGTGTCTCAAATTGTCCCGTGAGTACTGATGATGAGAGGTGAAGTGAGCCTTGCTCTTCCGTGTGCCGTGTGTGCCGTGTGTGCCAGGCCGGTGGGAAGCCATCAGCAGGGCCGTCTTGAAAGCTTGGGTTGGCACCCAGTTTGGAAGGGTCTTTAATGGGTGCCGTGCAGATAGCGAGGCTCCACTGAGACCTGAGCCAGCTTCCACTCCGCCTGGCGTGGCCTGTGTGCTGCAGTTAACTGACAGGTGACCTGCTGTGTGCTGGTGTTTCACTTAATGTTCACAGTAACACAGAACGGGGCCTTGAGACCACTTTTCCACTAACAGATGAGGAAGTTAAAAGCGATGTTTGCATGTGGGAGTCACATAGCTAGTGATTGCCAGGGGTAAGATTTCTTCAGCCAGGCACCGTGTGTGTGTGTGTGTGTGTGTGTGTGTGTGTGTGTGTGTGTGTGTGTGTGTGCGCGCGCGCAGAGGTCAGAGCATAACTGTGAAGTTGTTTCTCATTCTTTTTGTGGAATTCAGGAATCAGACTCAGGCTTGTGTGGCAAACGCCTCTGCTCTCTGAGGACGTCACTGGCCCCAGCTACCGCAATGCCATTAGCTATAGGAAAGTACACTTTTGGTAGTGGGCAGACATGCAAAGCACTTAAAAGACAAACAAAAAACGGATCTGAGCGAATGAATCAGGAAATACTATTAAGAAATGCGTGTCTGCCAGTGCACATTGAAAAGCCAGCTCAGTTTTGTCTGTTCTTTTATCCAGATTTTAATCCATGTCCGGTCAGATATGTTGGAAAACGTGATAAAGATCTTACAGGACACTGTTGACAGGAATGTATCGGTATTTGTGAAAAGACACACGTTCTCAGAGGATGTGGTAAGTGTGCCGGCGCCAAGTGCAAGGGCACCCTTCAGATGCTCACCTGGCGTAGTAGCCGAGTTGGCCCCTTCAGCAGGAGGTCAGACCCAGCGGGGTCTCCTGCGGTTTCAGGACGCACATGCTCAGTGCGAAGACTGTTTTTCCTCCTGGTGTAATATGGCTCCTGGGATTCTCGGGAACTGGCTCCTTCGTGTTGTTCTTTCCTCGGCGCTATTCTGTAGGTGCTTCCTTTTCTCTCAAGCATCCAGTACCTTCTCCGTGCTCCTCACTCTCAGCTAACCCTTGCTTCCTGTTTGAGGGAGGAAATGGAAACAAGCCGAAGAGAGTGACTAGTCCACCATCAGCCACTGGCTGTGATTGCTGTATGCCCATGGTGACTGCGCATCCCTCTCTCCAGCATCTCTGTTGTCCGTCCTCCTTTCCCTGCTCCTGGACACTGTCTGTCTCTCCTTCCTTGTGAGTCAGTCCTATCAGCGTTATTGTGTATATTATCTCCTGTCCTACAAATGAGAAGACACATGCGGGGTTTGGCCAGGAAAGCTGGACCTTACGAATGCCAGTTCTTCCAAAGTTACCTTATCACGTTAATAGACCACTATACTTTTCCTGTGGCTTAACTTAAAACAAACAAGAAGACTAGCTTGTTTAAAGGAAGGAATGGCTTGAAGATACAGCTCAGCCATTCTCTTCCCCAGCTCTCAGAGTCCACCTTACTTATTTCTCACAAGGTCCTGGGGACCAGTGAGCACCGGAGATCTGCCTCTCTCTACCTCCCAACTTCCGGATGAAAAGCCCGCCTTTTTGGGTCATCTTGGCTTTTTACATGGGTGCTGGAGATCAAATTTGAAGTCTTTATTTTTGCAAAGTAGACTCTTTGACAAAGCTATCTCCTCCCGCCTCCACATAAAACCTTTCCTCACATTTATCTGTTTTCATATTTCTTTATTTTGTGTATGTGTATGGTGTGTGTGCGTGCCTGTGTGTGTCTGAACACACATGTGCCACAGTACATGTGGAAGTCAGAAGACTTTTTCCAAAGTTGGTTCTTGCCTTCCACCATGTAATTTTGGATCCGGGTTCTCAGGCTTGGTGGCAAGCACCCCTACTTGGTGGCAAGCACCCCTACATGTTGAGCCATCTTGCCAGCCCTAAAAATTTGATTTTGTGTGACCGAAACATTATAGCAAAATAAAAACGTGAGTAATCTTGAAGAAAACACTTTCAATTTTTAATCATATAACAAAGAGCTGAGCAACCCTAATACAGAGAGTTCTTTTTGAAAATTACAAGAAAAGAACCAAGAGCCAGTGCTGAGGAGAGACGGAGTTCACTTAGGACTCTGAATGCCTTTAAACCTTTGGGAACCTCTCAGGCCTAACTGCATTCCTCAGAATCCCAGCCATTAAGTGAGATACATGGCCAGATACCTTTGTATATTTACATTTCAATTAATGTAGAAAACCAAAAATGTCACCAAAACAGGTATGAAAAAGTGGCTAAGGAGTAGAAGTAGGATTTCCCTGAGTGTGCTTTGTACATTTGGCTTTGCAACAATAGTAAATGCTTCCTAAACACTAAAATTAAATTAAATATAAATGAAAACAGCAGTTCCTAAAAATTGAAAACAGTGAAATAAATGAGCTCCTGTGCCTCACTGAGGACATGAGCACACAGCAGAAGTTACTGCTGATCATTTGAAATGTAGCTACTATTTTAAAAGCTTTATCTATTACTTATGTGTACCTGTGTGTGTCTCTGAGTTTATTTGCATCATGTGTCCAGATGCCTGCAGAGGCTGGAGGGCATCAGGTCTCCTGGAAAGGAAGTTACAGGAGGAGGTTTTAAGCTACCTGATGTGGGTGCTAGACTGAACCCAGCTCCTCTGTAAGAGCAGTAAGCACCCTTAACCACTGAGCCAGCTCTCCAGCCCAAAATGTAGTCGTGTGTACCTCCAGTAACGTGCAGAGGGAAGGGTGAAGACCTAAGAAAGCGTGATATTACCAGTGGTCCTGCCATTGGCGATCCTGCTCACACGTCACTCGTTCTGACCAAGTGGCCTGTAGACGGTCCTCCTTCCTTGTTCCACTGTCCTGTGCTTTGCCGGTTCTGGTCCAGGCTGAGTTGGCAGAACAGGCACCTGGGGGCAGGTAACATTTCCTTCCTCATCATTCGACGTCCCAGCTCTGTCCCACCTGTCTCCTCCCTTCTGCCCATAGACGTCTTCCTGCGGGCAAGGGAGTGGTCAGGAATCTCAAAGGCCATGATTGGCTTCTTCCTATTAGAGGTCTTCACTCGGGCTGGGTTGTCATCTTCCCAGACCATGTTGGAGTAAGTTTAAAAAAGCAGAGGACATGGAGGTATGAACAGACTGTAGGGTGCACAGCTGTGCCTGTGTGTGCTGGAGATCATGTGTATACACACATGCATATTTGTATGTGCACACACATGAATGTGTGATAACAGTACCGATGCAACTTCCGTTTTTCTCAGTCATTATTTTTAGTAAATCGTTACGACCTGTTGTCACCCATTTATGTCTACAGCACACAGACAAGCCTCACCCTGAAAACTCGCCCTGCCCTTCAGCCTGCTCCCCTGGTTCCTGTGAGACTCTCGGGGAATTGCGTGATGGGAAAGCTCCAGTGTCTTTGGAGCTAGTTGTTTTGTTTTGTTTTGTTTTGTTCACTTGTTTCTTTGTTGTGTTGTCGTTGTAGTTTTCTGAGGCAGGGTCCTGCTGTGCAGCCCAGGCTGGCCTGAAACCCAGGAGCCTCCGACATTAGCCTCTCAAGTGCTGGCATTTCCACCAAATGAAGGCGTGTGCCTGGCTTCAGCTAGGTCCGTGTGTGTGTGTGTGTGTGTGTGTGTGTGTGTGTGTGTGTGTGTGAGAGAGAGAGAGAGAGAGAGAGACAGAGAGAGAGAGAGACAGACAGACAGACAGAGACAGAAATAAGGAGAGAGAGACAGAGAGACAGAGGGTGGTAGGGAGACAGACAGATTGCATACGGACTCTAATAAAACTATATTTTTAAAGATTTTATTTTATTTTCTAAATTTTATGTATTGAGTTTTTTGCCTACATGTATGTCTGTTCACCTAATGTGTGGAGTGGCCTTGGAAGCCAGAAGAGGGCGCCAGATCCTCTGGAGTTGGGGTTAGAGACCCGCTGTGAGCCAGCATGTGGGTGCCAGGAACCAAAACCGGCCCCTCTGCGAAGCCGTGGGTGCTGGTAACTGCGGAGCCATCTCTCCAGGCCCCAAACTATGCTTTGAAAATCCTGTACTTAATGTTCGTACCAGTGGTTATTAAAAGTGTGTTGAGTCTGTCAACACCACAGAGGAGTACAGGAGAGTGATTTTGGTTTTCTGAGGTGGCGTTAATGAAAGCGCTCCAATATTAGCTGTTTCCTCATTGATTTTTTTAAAAACTAAGTTAACAGAGCACTATGATGTGATCTCACCTGCATCCCGTGGCTGTTGTGAGGCTGCTGAAGGTCTCTGCGGTGATGGACCCACTGTGGCCAGTGCAGCTGGGTGAACATCCCTCCTGCCTGTTCTGCTCTGCTTCTGTGGGAAGGCTGTGCCCCCACATGAATGTGGGGTGCATCGTCCCACCTTGAACCTGAGTGCTGAGCGAGTTGTTCTCACAGAACATGAAGCTGATTGTCTGCGGTTCAGTCAGGAGCCTGTGTCTGGAAGGAAGATGTACCGGTGTCAAACAGAGTTAGGATTTGTTTAATAGATGCCCAAAGGATGTTGGGAAGCTTGACTTTCATTGGGATGTTAGTCTGAGTCCTCAGTTGGAATTGAACTAAGGAAAAGGTTGACTTTTTTCACATCCTGAGTTTGAGCTGGCCCATTTATGTAGGGTTAGTACCATGGACTTGTGACTACTGTTTCTACATCTGATCTTCCGCTCTGTATCTCAGGCCTGTCTAGCCAGTGGTCTTCTTGGCATGTCTACCTTGATGTTTTACCTCCAGAACAGAATTCCAGATCTCCCTCTCCTCCCCATCTCAGTCAATGACAGTGTCCACCATCATGTTCCTAAGACCCAAGTTAGGAAGATGGCATTGACCTTGTTTCCTTCAACTCCTAGCCAGAGTGCCTCACTGTATCCACAGTGTTCCTCACATGCATCCGCCTCTCCATCTTTCCTGTGTGTTTCCCAGTCTAAATCACCCTTTTTTTCTCCTCTAGGCTATGATGGGGGTTCTGGGATTGTTTCCACATTCCTGCCCCCCCACCCCCATTTCTCCTCCGTGCGGCCTGTTAAGTCTCGATCACACCATAGCCCCGACAGGCTTTTAGGGTAAATTCCAAGCATCTTTCCGGGGACTGTAGTAAAGTCCACATGATCTGGCCCACTCCTGACTCACCCTTACCTTGTTGATTCTGCTGGCATTTGACCTCTCCCAGTTACATTTCGCTCTAAGGCGTGTGCTATTTGAGTTCCTTTTATAAGGTAAAATGATACAGCTTTAGTTTTGAACTTTGTGTGTGACTCACAGAGGTGCTTACAGTCAGTTGTGCCTGTGTGCCCTGGTGTTCATCTTTATGAGTATGTTGTCCATTTCTGAATGTCTGTTTTGCTTCTTAGAGAATAGGAAGACATCATTGTGATGTAATGATTACTCTTTTTTTCCAGCTGGCCAAAGTGAGGGAAAAACTGAAGGACAACCCCACCCTCACAGCCAAGTTTGAGGAGATCTATGCGAAGCTGCACATTAATGGGCAAGTCTCCGTTTACACATTGGACGCTATGCTCTGCCATGTCCCCCTGGACAAGAAATCCAACACAGTGCTATTAAGAAAGAAGATGAGGACAGTCAGCCGACGGACCTTACAACCGCTCAGCCAGACCCTGCTGACTGAGTAACTTGTTTTCAACCTCCCGGGTCTGCAGGAGCTGCTTGGAGGCACCTGCTTCAGGTGAAATATTGGCTTCTCCAAGATGCCGGGCATTTCACTTGAGTGGCACTATGCCTGTGCCCGGTCTCCCTAAGTCCCGAGTCCCCTGAGTGGTGACCTGCTGATCAGAGACATGCGAAGAGCTAGCTCAGGCACGGAAAGCGTGGTTGCCACAGAAAGGCACCTGTGACAGCCGCTCCAGAGTAAGGACCACAGGCGCTAACGCCGTCCAGCACCAGAGTGGAACTCAGGAAGTACTGCAGAAGGAATTTCCCATGGCCTCATCAACCTTGCCCAGCCTTTCACAGGAGAGACGCCTTGCGAGTGATGTCCTCACTGAATTCGAGAGAGCTGAAACCCTTTCTACCATGTTGGGAATGTCCAAGGCCGCCTTCTCTCATCTCTGCCATCATTTTTCCGTCTACAAAATAACATTGCCTGTGCGTGCTTGGATGATTTGACATTTTCATTCAGGGTTCAGTAGAGTGAATCTTTCTCCAAAACAAGAAATAAAAGGTGCCCCCACAGACTTGAGGTTGTGTTTGTCTCTTCTCAGCATGTAAACAAAACTAGAGTTAGCTTTCAGAATTGGTAAGTATGCCAAATTTAAATAGTTATTGTCTTCATCATTGGCAAGCCATAGATAGTGCTGGTAAAAACCGAGGGATGCTCAGTTTCCCTTTGAACATCATAAATACTCGGTCCTGCCTGTCACCTTGTCTGCGCTGCACTTTCTCTGTGTACATTGTTTCTGTTACTTTGATTATTACCATTATTATCTCGACAGCAGGCTGTTTCTGGCACAGTCTGAAATGCAGCGTTGGATGAATTGTGCATATGGGATCATTTACAAAAGGTAGTCAGGAGCCATCTCACTCGTTTGTGTTTCTGAAGGGCCCAGCCAGGTGTTGAACCGCAGCAGAGACCAAGCTTGCTTCAGCTTGCCCCTGAGGCCGTTTCCAGAATAAAGTCTGTTCCCTTCATTGCTCTTCTCGGGCAAGAATGGTCTTCAGAATCAGAAATTTTAGAGTTGGAGGAGTGTCCCGCATCTCCTAACTCCCTCCTCTTTCAGGTTGAGGAAATGACTTGCCCAAACTGGCAGGACTAATTAGGGTGGGACACTAGACGACTGGTCTGGTGTCCTTCCCACAGTGCCTGCCATCTTATTTCTCTTCTGAGGCTAAACAGTCCCTCCTGAGATCTTTCCAGACTGCTAAGGACTCCCGTGGCTTACTGTGTGCCCATAGGCCGTCAGTTTGCTCATTTGGTGAGTGGGGCTAATAGCCAGCGTGCTGACTTAAAGGGAGTGTGAACTCATCGAGAGTGTAAAGCAGGCAGACTGGGTGTGGCACCGAAGTGCTGTGCCACATCATCTCTCGTCACCACCTTAGTGGGTGGCAGAGTGGTCCCACCTAGTTGAGGAATTGTGTGTCCTGCTCTGGCAGCACACAGGAGCCCATCTCAGATGTCAAAAGGATTTTGCCTGTGTTCTATGAAGCATCAGACATCCTCATTTAAAAACAAAACCCGCTGGGCAGTGGCGCACGCCTTTAATCCCAGCACTCAGGAGGCAGAGCCAGGCAGATCTCTGTGAGTTTGTCAAGGCCAGCCTGGTCTATAGAGCAAGATCTAGGACAGGGACCAAAACTACACAGAGAAAACTTGTCTCAAAAAAAAAAAAAAAAAAAAAAAAAGAATTCAAAAGTTTCTGTCTTCATAGACGATAATGGAGCCAGGCACTTGGGAAGCGGAGGCAGGCAGATCATTGTGAGTTCAAGGCCAGCCTGGTCTATAAAGTGAGTTCCAGGCAACCAGGGCTGTTCCACAGAGAAACTATGTCTTAAAACAAACAAACAAACAAACAAAAAACCAAACAAGAAAAGGAAATGATGGCTTACTGGCACCTGTGTGTGTGGTGTTTTGTAACAAACAACAGAGCTTTACAGTTCCTACCTACAGAGCCTTGAGACTGGACTGTGCTTCCTGACCCCCAACTTAACCTTGTGTCTTTCCTTGCTGAGCCTTTAAAGGGCTGTAATGTCTTAAATAAATGTGGCGGTGACTGTTAGGTCACAACCATTCATTAACAAAAAAGGGACAAACACAAACAGCTTTGTGAACAACAAATAACAACCTTTCCTAATCCCTGCTTCCCTGAGAGAAAGGCAGCTGGTGCTCTGCTAATGATAAACAGCTATCAGACCTGTTCTGACGTCTTAGTTACCAAGGTAACTAATGTGCAGTGTTACAGGTGGGCACTTCCTTAAAATGTATTAATTAAAAGTTTTTTAAAAAAAAAAAGGGCAGGATTGTTTCTTTGAGCTATAGCAATGATTCTCAGCCTGTGGGGTCATGACCCCTTTGGGGTTGAATAACCCTTTCACAGCAGTCGCATATTAGATATCTTGTATATCAGATATTTACACCGTGATTCATAACAGCAGCAAAATTCCAGTTATGAAGTAGCAACGGAGATAATTTTATGTCTAGAGGGGATCACCACAACATGAGGAACTGTATCCAAGGGCTGAGGCATAAGGAAGGTTGAGAATCACTGCTCTATAGGTACTTGGGTGACGGGGAATTCAACAGAAGCAGGCCCACTTATGCCAGAGTTAATTAAAAGAAAGAAGTGGCCACCACATAGCAAGGGTTACTGTATGCCAGGTTCCTGCAGAGCAGCTTGGATACGTGTCTCATTGAATCCTCAGGAGAAGCCTCTGAGGTGGCTGCCCCACTACACAGGAGAAGGAGAAGCCTCTGAGGTGGCTGCCCCACTACACAGGAGAAGGAGAAGCCTCTGAGGTGGCTGCCCCACTACACAGGAGAAGGAGAAGCCTCTGAGGTGGCTGCCCCACTACACAGGAGAAGGAGAAGCCTCTGAGGTGGCTGCCCCACTACACAGGAGATGCTGAAGCTCATAGATTTGATACCAGTGAGTGGAAGACTTTTAGATACAGTGGTATCTAAAAGCAAGCAGTTGGGAAACATGTTTTTCATTACATGTCTGTACTGCCTGCACGTGTGCATGTGTGCATGTGTGTGTCTGTGTGTATCTGGCTGACCTAGTCATGTGTTCTTTTCTAGCCTACAGCAGAAGAACTTGGAAGAGACAGCAGAGGGCGCCCCAAGTCTCTAGTTTTTGTGGGGGATTTTTGGTTTTGTTTTGTTGCGGGAGGTACCAGTTTTCAAAATTGTCTTCCATTTCTAGAACTCAGAGAGAACAGAGATTTACGCTGCAGGCTACACAAGTAAGGTGTCCATGTGCCTTGGGAGGGATGCAGAATGTTGTTTTCTCATAGGGTAAGAGTTGTCTGGTGTGGAGAGGGCGTTTTTTAGAAGAAAGAAACCTTTGAGGTGGGTCCTTCGCAGAAAACACATGAGTGCAAGCGTGTGAGAGCCTTCATACACACTTGAAAACATTAGATGATTCACTAGAACACTCTTGGAATATTCCATGTTTGGGGGAGGAAAATCATAGTATCCTGGAGTATTTAGCTCTGCCCAATCCAAATAATTGTTCAGAGGTCACATTTCGATTCCATGAATCGAACTTAGGTACTGAGTCTTCATAGAGTGCTGATTATGAGATTGGGATTCAGATGAAACATCCCTGCCAGAGACCAGAACACCAGGGAGGAGCTCAAGGACTTTCTGAGAAATGAATGAGCGATTCTCAAAACCCTCCAATGCACCGGAAGGAGGCTCTAAAGCTGAACAAGGGGGGAAGGGGGCCAGTTCAGCTAATCTCCAAAGGAGCAGTCTCTGTATGAGAGCAGCCTTAAGGCTGTAAACATCTCAGGGAGAAAGCTATGGTGGACATTTTCTGCATACACTATCAATACTGGCGTTCAAACCAAGAGGAAAGGCTTTGCCATTTCCTTGAGCCTAGCCCAGGAAGGCTCTGCCATTTCCCCATGGGTCTGAGGCTTTGGTCATCAACATGGCTATGCCCATGTCAACAATACACGTTCACTCAGGACTTCACTCACTCAAGGCTTCCTCTGTTGCCCACAGTCTCACACATATATTTTAAAAACCACGATTGATGGCCACCTGCCCCAACTCCTGTAGAAACCTGAGGTTAAACTAAATCCGAAGGCCAGGATTGTTTCTCTTTAAATATGATGTCAAGCAGGCTTCACATAGGCTTTTGTATTTAGGGGCTGGGGGTAGAGAGAGAGAGAGAGAGAGAGAGAGAGAGAGAAGCATAAAGTCTACTGCACTGTGCAGAGAGAAAGTAACTTGAGGCCCATGACCTCTCATCACAATCCATAGCACGAAGCTTGCTTCTACAAGATCTGTGTTTTGTGGCTGTGGGGTAGGAAGAGGGTCTTTCTTTATAGTTCTGAACTCAGGGTCCTCCTGCCTTAGCCTGCCCAGTGCCAGGATTGTAGGTATGTGCCACCATGCTTGACCAAGATCTTTCTTGACAAAGGGACAAGTTAACATCAATAATCTCATTGAGTGGATAGTGTGACCTGAATCATGTTATGAATGCTTGGCCCTCAGCTTGTAGCATGACTTTGAAGGCTGTGGAACCTGTAGGCGGTATGGCCTATCTGGCAGACATAGGCCACTAGGGTCAGGCCCCTGAGGGTTAACCTGTCCCTGGTTCGCATCTGTCCTCCCTACTCCCTGTCCCACTGACATGGAAAGATCAGAGCTGCCCAGCTGTGCCCTCCCCACTGTGATGGACTTAAATCTCTCCGAAACCATGATAAATCCTTCCTTCCTGAAGTTGCTCCTGCCAGACATTCTACCAGAGGAACAAGAAGAGAAACAGATCTACCCTGCGGGTCCCGCAGCCTTTGCCAACTGCTCAGAACTGAATAGTGAGTCAGTGGGCCCTAGGTGCAGCCCAGTGATACAAAACTCTTATCCATATGGAGTACTCAGGTCTACATTTATCTGTCTGTTTTATTTATTTTTGAGGCAGGGTCTCGCTGTGTAGCCCATACTGGCTTGCAACTCACCATGCAGCCCGTGCAGGCCTCTAGCTCATGATCCTCCTGCCTCAGCCTTTTAAAAGTCTTTTTCCTCTGCAAGCATTTGAGGGTCTGAGTGTGGTCCTGGGCCTTCAAGTTATCAGTTATCTGATTCCACTGAAATGCTCCTGTGCGGGATCTTTGTAGAGAGGTGGAAGATGGGATCCAAAGGGACCAGCACACAGCCACCCTCACACTGCCGATCCCCCCCCCATGGGGCTAAGTCCGCAGGTGATATGAGCACCTTCCCGCAGCATCTTTGAGCTGCAGTGTCAGTGAGCAAGCCCGTCCAAAGCAGATCAGGTGAAACTGCCTTCCGTGCCGTGTCAGTAGAATGAGGTCTTTGCAGTCTTCTGCCCTCCTGGAACCCCACTTCCCCTTTTCCTTTTCTCTGTTCTTCTATTTTCTGTCCTTCCCATCATTTTATTAATGCTTCCCCCTTTAAGGGGAAAAAAGAAAGAGAGAAGAGCGTTAGGTCCCCTTGGGGGCTGTTTTGTGACAGGGCTTGGCTTCCTGTGCTCTCATCCTGCACCCCTGACTCAGAGGAGAGGCCACTTTACTGGAATTGAGTAGAAACCCAAGGTTTGCTTTCTCTAGCCTGTGTTTTCCCTGGCCTAACCTTATTAGAAAGAAGAACTGAGCAGGTCAAGATGAGAAAAGCGACATCCTGAAAACCGTCTTCCTCTCCAGCTGTCTGTGGACAGTAGCAAGGTCACCTGGAGCTGCCCAGTAAGTCTCAACACCGTGACACAGGCCCGGCCTCTGTGCACCCTTTGACATGAGTTATGCCTCTCGGAGGAAGGCATAGGCAAGGAAAGCTAGCCCCTATTTTTATTGCAACCTGAGGTACATGTCTGTTTTCCCAGTTTGTTCAACAAAGAGTATTTAGCAAGCATTTCTTTTACCTGGAAATCACACCAAGAACAAATTAAAAACAGCAAAATGTGTCTGTTAGTTTTACATTCCCATGCCTGATGTTCAGATCCCTCAAAACAACCCCAGACCTTGATTCAGTGCCCAGCTCTGGGGTGCTGGGGTATGCCCCCCATCTTACAGCTTCAAAGATGCTCCTTACATCCAAACTCATACTATCTGGTTGCTTTTGCCTTTATGAATATCAGTAATTTATTAATATGACTGCATTTGGTGGTCAGGAATTTTCATTTTTAAATTGATCCAACTTGTTCTTAGAATTGACAAATGAATAGGGGCTACTCCATCATACTCTGGCAGGAAGTGAAGAACTGTATGCACCTGAGATTAGGGCAAACTGCAGAGCTAATGAAGACAATAAACAATGGGAAAGATGAAGGGCCACGCTTACTATGACTCAGTAGGTCCCACTTCTGGGGAAAGCCTTCACTGCCAGGAAAGCACTTATTCTGCCCACAGTCTCCCACAGCACTTTGGAAAATGAGAAGATGTGGGTGTTGTGGAATGCTGCCCTCTGGTCATTTCCATCGCCGTCTCAAAACTAGAGCCCTGGGATTACCTACAAAATCAGGCCCACTAACATTCCCTGGTGGAGCAAGTGGACTCACTATGTATCTACAAAAGGTCCATGAGTGGCCCAGAAAGACCGTTCAAGAGAACCCCACCTCTCCCTGCATATCTGTAATGTGGAAGTCATCGGTGGGCTGGGGAGGGGACTTTGTTGGTGTCCAACTGTAACTTGCCCATGTTTCTGTAGGTATCTACTTGCCCTTGTTCCTATAACTGCAGTTAAACTCGCTGATTTAGCAAGCTGTCCGTGGGTGTAATCATTTCCGAGGTCTGTTGATAGTGCCTTTTCTGGGGTGAGTAGACATTTGCTCATGTCTCCCCAGGGGGGAAAAGAAAAACACAACACATGGGGCCACAGTGCTCTTGTCTAGAGTGATTTTGGAAACATTCTCACCGCCAAACATGGGGATTTCGTGCTAACGATCACACTCTTACTAGCCTCAGTGGTTCAGAGCTGGAGAAACTTAACCTACCTGCAAGTGTGTGGAAATGTCTTCCTGGCAACCAGTAGTTTCACAAAGAATAAAAATGAAAACCACCATGACCACCGTAAGGTTCCTTTTCACAAGTTTCTATGTGTGGGAGAGACACCTCTGTTCCTAATGGCTGAAAGTCTCAGTGAAGGGGCTGACACTCTTCTTGGGGTTGGGAGGGGGTGCCCCTAGATGAAATCCCTTTCCGTCTTTCTTCAGGTACTAATGTGAAACCCCTGAAGTATCCTTATGGAACAACAGTTTGTATGCCACATACAGCAAAGCCCTAGAGAGTGTCAGGAATGCCATTCAGTGTAACCTTGGCAGCCCTGAAGACCATAGACCATGGTGCACAGCTGTGCAGTGTGTCTCCCAACCAAGGGCATTTGGCAGATCAGAGGAGGGGAGGCTGAGAGCCAGGGCCTTGCCTAAAAGATGATGGAGTTTTCTTAGTCACCCAGACCCACTACATAGACCACAGGGGTTGTGAACTGCTACCCTCTCATTTCTCATTTGATGGGGAATGTCTAAGGGTTTCTATTGCTGTGATAAAATACCATGACCAGAAACAACTTGGGAAAGAAAGGATTTATTTCACCTTACAACTCTCAGGTCACTCTCCATCACTGAAGGAAGTCAAGGCAGGACCCTGGAGGTAGGAACCGAAGCAGAGGCCATGGATGAGTGCTGCTTGCTGGTTTGCTCAGCCTGCTTTCTTATACCATCTAAGACTACCTGCCCAGGGATGGCACTACGTACAGTGGGTGGGGTCCTTCCACATCAATTTAAAAAATGCCCTACAGACAGGTCAAACTTATGGAGGCGTTTTCTCAATTAAGATTCCCTTTCCCCAGAAATGCCTAGGTTTGTGTCAAGTTGACAAGAACCAGCCAACACAGAGAACATTTGGAACATGCTATTTGCTCTTGCAAAACCTCCAAAGACTTCCATCACACCGAGCAGTGACTCCAACGTCCACGTAGTAGGCAGTTGGCCACTTTGCAGCTTGACCTTTGCGACTTCTTTCAACCCCACAGGCACCGTCTGCCAGTTCCTGGAAGCCCCCCAGCATGTGCATTCCTAGGCTTCTGTTCTTGTTTTACCCACCAAGAGGCCTTCCCATGTCAACTCCTCTCCATTGCCCTTCTGCTCTCTGCTGCGTAGTTCTCCCTTCATCAAATCATACTTGTTACTCAAATTTTATATCCAGTCACTTCAGAGTCCTTCCTCTAGAAGAGGGGTTGGCCCTTTGCAGCCTGTGGTCAAAATCCCACTTGCCTATTTTTGTGAGAGAAGTCTCCTCTGGCAGCATTACTGTCTTGTTTTTGGTGTCTCCACTACAGCAGCAAGGTTGAGTCATGCAATAACTATCCCAGTCCACAAAACTCTTAAGTATTTGGCATCTGGACCTTTACAGAAGAAGTTTATCCTCTGACTGGAAGCTCTGTTTGCACTCCTCCATCGTGAGCACGTAGGAAGTTGCCTGGAATGCAGAAAGTGTTCAATAAATATGTATTAAATGAACGAGCAAATAGATGAATACATAATCCATCCAAATGGTTCTAGAAAATTCTTTTCTTAATTCAGTAACTATTTGTTGAGCATCATCTTATGTCATCCATTGTATTCTGGACAGAAGACACCACAGTGAGGAGAGACATCAGATTCGAGACAAGGTAAAGAATACCACATTACAGGTACATGTCAGCAGCAATGTGAGCCATAAGGAAAGAGCTCCATTCCAGGCATGCTAAGATGGTGACCTGACAGACCAATCTTACAGAGAAGGATGAAGAAGCTACAGGTGGAGTGGAATGAGTTGCTTGCCCTGAGCAGGCAGCCAGTGTGCCGTGGGAAGCAACAACTGAGAACAATAGAACCCGAGAGTTGTTGAAAAGGGGGTTTGGACAATTCATGAGATTTGAATAGTCACTGTATTTGTCTTTCTGTCTCTCCTTCATATGGTGTCATTTAAATTTTAAATGACAAAGCAAATAGGTTTTCACAGAAAGACAACCTTTTTCTGCTGGGGTCTTTAGGTCCAACACAAGACACTTTGTGAAGTGTCCTTTGATAGGGTAGCTTATCCTATCATTTGGGGCTAGATGAATCTTTGTTGTGAGAGACCATGTGTGTGGATCATGTAGAGGCATCCCTGGCTTCTACCCATTGAATGCTAGTAGCATCCTTCAGTTATGGCCAATGGTGTCTCCAAGACACAGTCATCTATCACTTGGGGGAGCAATATCACCCTGTGGAGAGAGCCATTTCTTCACGGAGTGCCACCAAAACATGACTGGCCAGCTGTGGGTGGAGTTGTTACTATCAAATGTTGACCAGAGGGGGCGGTGGAGAGCCCAAAGTGCAGAGTCTCTGCTGCCACGGACTCCTTTCAAAGTTCTTGAACAAAAACTGCCTGTTCCCCCTTCATCCCTACGTGATCATCCAACACAACTATATGACAAGTAACCAATGAATCTGAGGAACAAACCTTAGCTACTTCTTCACTGGGTGACCCCTGTACCGTTTCTTCTTAGCTCTCATGGGATCTGTGTTACACTGAGACATGCTATCTTAAATACGTACTAGAACAGTAGAAAATCACTTAGCAATCAAAAAGAGCTAGCTATTGACAAACACAAAGGCATGTGTGCCTCTCAGAGGCATACTAGCAAGGGAAGGAAGGCAGTCTTAGAAGACGCACACCCTTTGATTCCATTTCTGGAACTTTCCAGAAAAGACAAGAGCATGCTGAGGTTGGATTAGAAGAGGCTGAGTATGGGAACATACTCTTACAAGGGGGCAGCATAACTCTATTTTGTGGTCAGAACTGCTGGGCGCCCTGGTTGTATTGTTGGTTGCATGAACCAATGCATGTGTAAACTTCAAAATGCACACCAAAAATTAACTTTACTATATTTTAATCGACACCCCACCCAGTAGTCTTTGAAGAGGATGATGGGCTTTGAGTGAGAGTGCCTTCTACTAGACACAACGAATCATCTAAACCCAGAGTGGCAGCCATGAGCCTTAATGGCAGCACTCAAGGGGAGAGAAGAAGAAAGCTGAGCTTCTGGGACCAAGCGAAGTGCATTAGTGCCCTGGCCTCAATTCCTCTTTCACTTTCCATAGAACAAGGTGATCTTCACTTCTCAATCCGGGGTTACTAAGTTTCACCCCAGAATCATCTTGGCCTCCTCGCCCAGAAAGAAAATGTTTCCAGCACTTGGAGGTCACTGGAGCAGTTGAGCCAGTGCCCTTTGAGATGTGCCCAAGATCTCAGGATCTGTCTGGTGCTCTTGCGGAGGTCGGAGGGGCTTACGGGGGTGATAAGGAAGAGCCGGTTGGAGTCTGTGGTGCTGCCTCTCCACGCCAGGCAGAGAAGGAAAACAGCACAGTGGAAGATGGTGGATTGGCCCTGAAGGGGAGCGGTCTCCTGGGTGTATGAGCCCGGTCACCCGATTTGCAAGGGCTGTGATCAGTATCTCTGGGGATTTGCCTCTCACCCTGTCTGCTATCTGCTCTGATGCTAGTGAGAACACTGGGGTGGGGTCTGTGGAAGAGGGAGCAATCACCTCTACCTGGCGTTTGCATACACGCGCCATTTTCCGATAACGCTTCCTCTCCCTCCCTCCCCCTCTCTCTGGAACTATGGACTGTGGTTGCACATGCATGAAAGCACTGTTTACAAGAAAGCCAGCACTCATTTGCTGATGCAATAACTTACAAAGTATGGCATTATCAAGTGAGGAAAGAATGTGCCCGGCTTCTGGGAGAACAAACTGAATGACAGCACCGAGCCTTGAGGTGTCATTCCCCGCCCCCCATAGCTGTCCTGAAAGAGCTACACAAAGCACAAACTATGTCACAGCTGCAAACAGGGGGTGTGCTGCTTTCTCTTTTCCTGTGTCGCACACTATCTTCAGCAGCCCAGTTTCAGAGGGACGGCTGAAGCATCTCTGAACTTCTCAGAGGTCGTCTGGTACATCAGCATCCTCAGAAGCTGTTGGTACACTCTCCGTTTTCTGACTGTACACTTCGAAAATGAGATACACAGTGTAGCTCCTCTGTGGTGTCGGGGAGTGGGTGAAGGAGCAAGGAGGTACAGCAGGACAATGACCGCGCCCCCCACCACCCCCGTGGTGACAGATCAGCTCAGAAGGAATGCTCTGAATTCAGTAGTGCTTTGCACATCTTCCTATGTTTGATTCTCATGACCAGCCTTCTCCCTGCATCCCACAACAGCAGGAAAAATTGCTTAGTCCTTATTACAGAAGCCATAGGCATAGTACATGTATGGAGTGGGATGGAAGAAAACCAAAGCTTTCTGATCACAGAGCCTGAACTTCCATTCAGCCAACTATGGTAAAGTACCCCTTGGCCTCACCAAACAGACTGAGAGCTTAGAGACACAGATGGGAGATTCCTGTGTGCTTGGTGAATCTGTTGGAACTCCCTACCCCTGCCCTGGCAAACAAGAGAGGAGGGATTTATTTTGGCTCATGGTTTCTAAGGGATCATTTGATGTTTATTTGGTCCCAGGCATTTGGACAGAACACCATGGTGGCAGGAGGACATGACAGAGGATTTTCTTCACCACAAAGAAAGCAACAGGAAGACACTGGCAGCAAAGGACCCCACCCCAGTGGCCTACTTCCTTCAGCTGGGTCCCATCTTTAGAAATTTCCAGAACTTCTCAAAATAGCGCCAGCAGCTAGGGATCAAGCATTCAGCACATGAGCCTATGGGGGACATTTACCATTTCAGCTATAATGGTAAGATCACAGCAACCATAATATGTAGAGTAATTGACAAGGAACTTGACTTCCAGAAGATGTGGAAGACATCTCTTCAGATTGTGGAAGACAGCTTTCAGGATGGCCAACAATGGCCTTTGTCCCCTGGCATCTATATCTTGGGGTGGTTCCCTCCTAACACCAGATGGGGCTGACCTTGTGACCAACATAAGAACTGTCAGAGTGTGGCTTCTGAGACAAGAGCCTAATAATAATTAAGCTTCTGTCTTACTCTCTCTTGGTATTCCATGATATGGAGTAGCCAGATACCATGACCCTTCAGCAACCCCATAGAGAATTCCAGCCAGCATCATGTCACCATACTGAGCAGCACATGAGCATACCATGCTTGGGACTGACCCTCCAGCCCTGGTTCAGCTTGCAAAGGATGTAGCCCTGGCTGACATCTTGACTGCTACCTCACAAGTCAGCCATTCCTGAACTTCTGACCTACAAAATCTGTATGAGGTACATGTTTACAGTTGTTTTAACTTGCTCATCTTGAAGGAAAGTTGTTCCAAAGCAAGAATGAGTGTGTTATTCTAAATGGCTAGATGCCTTTCTCAGTTTAAAAAAAAAATGTACCTTGTCTGCTAAGTTCTGGGTTTTGACTGGTCTTAGGTCACAAAAGCTATGGGATGAGAGAGCCAGCTGACCAAACCAGGACTTTGCTATCCTCAAACATAGCCTCTCTGGTTCCTTACCTGACCCAAGGACGACCAGAAGACCCTCTGAGTACCACATGCCACAGCAAACAACTTTCAGGGACACAAGCAGAAAACACTGAATCCTATATTTTGATGTTATGTAACCGTGGGGGGGGGGGGCGTGTCGGTAATTCCTCCACACGGTAGGGCAATTCTGGTCTCAACAGCTCATTTTGGAGTGCCCCCCTGTGTCCCCTCACACCAACAGCTGTCAAACTTCCCAGGCTAACCTTGTTGGAGTTCACCCTCCTAAACCTTTCACATCCTCAAACAGGTGGAAATGGTGGCGTTTTCACAGAAGCCAAGATTTGAGCAGCAATTCAGAGGAAGCCTTGTCTGTGTGGGCTATACAGCCCGTACTGATATTCAAACTTGGTTGATGGGCACAGAGGGTCTGGGCTCTGAGGCCCCACTGGGCTGTATTTCTCTAAGCAGAACCCACGTCTCCTTCTTTGCCCAGTGGCCTCTGCCCTCACCGCCTCCCAACCCCAGTGACCCACCTCTGTCTGCTACTGCTTCTGGGATGTTCTATTCCCCAACGACTGCTTTCATTCTTGGCTGCTGTCCCCAATTATCCTCTGTCCCTGACGTACCTTATTCCTGACAGAACTAGAAGGCTTGGGCCCTGGTCCCATCCCAAATAATTTCAGTTCTTGCAGATAACCTTGAATTGTCTGACTGCTATGTAACCATAGAATTTAAGACCCCTTGGCACAGTCACCAACTAGGAATTTACAAGTTCCCTAGGAAGAGAGATGTAACTCCTCGTTGTGCTCAAAGAGACCCCTTTGTTATGAAAAAATGAGTGTCTCAGCATGAGTACTATAAACTGTATCCCTTCTTTACTCCAGTGAGAGAATTCCATGCTCACTGAGGGCTCGTCCTCCTGCTGAGAGATCGACACAGACCTGAACCTCCTCTCCTTGCTCAAGAATCACTAAGTTCCTACCACTTATTTGGTTTTTTTCATCCCAAGGGGTCTAAACACCAATAACCATTAGTTCTCCTATGGCTAGTCTGTCTGGATTTTAAAGTTGTAAAACTTGCAAATGCATACATGAGACCTCACCTGAACCTCCCTGAGTTTGATCTAGTTACCACTGGGACAGCGCAGAGAGCTTACTCTGACCAAGCCAGTTCTGTTCTGTGTTACCATTTCCTACAACTCCTACCTCAAACTCCCAAACCTTATGTTTACTAAGCCCAGCCATGACAGGGCCAAGAGGAGGAAGACAAGGTGACCTTAGTCATCCGGCCACTTGGAGCTCCTGGATGAGGCACACTAACCGCAGATCTTCATGTACACCCAACAGTAGAGTCCCCAACATGTCAAGTAGGGCTTGCATTTACGTCCACACGGTCCCTGAACATGTGTCCTTTTTATGAGTCCATGTATGTAGAGTCATAGTAGCTCAGGCTTTGGGTACTGGGAATGCTGAGTTGATTTTAGAACTCAGCTGAGGAAGTATGGGGTAGCGTGTGTCCTTGGAGTCTCTATAGGGACATTTTAACCACTCAGCCCTGCTTCATGCAAGGTTTTGTTATCACTGTCATTGAACTCGTTAGAGAAGACTCCACAGTGCTTGCTTCTAGCACAGTGGCTTACACACTGAAGAGAGCCGATTAGGACATCTCATTTGGTCTTATTAACTATTTCATTGGGTGGAGGTTAACTTGCACACTAAAGATCCCAGCCCACCATGGTTTTGTCAAAATTGTGGTTTGGTTTATTAAAATATGCCAAGGAAGAAAGGCTCTGAATTTCGCCTTGGACCAAAGGAAAAGGCACATGAGTCTGTCGCCATTTTGATTTCCTGGCTTTGCAGCTACATAATTACTGACCTGTTCAGGGTCTTGGGGTTACAGACCTTTCTTCTTCTCACCAAGGAAGCCGACTAACTTCCCCTCCAAACTTCACACTTACTCCGGTGACAGAAATATATGCTGCAAAGCCAAGTACTGGTTGTGTCTTTGGTGCACCATATCCAAATTGTATGAATAGCCTCCGTAGCTGCAAAATGTATGGAGAAAAAAAAATTGAATTTGCTTATTTTGTTCATCCCTAAACAAATCCACAAGTAATATAGCTACTGCCTACAACTTCTTACAATTCCTTGGTCATTTTACTCTGGAAAGGAAAAGGAGAACTAGAAGGTAAAGTCCTAGGAACTTCTCCTTTATCTTAATCATCCCTCTTCTCACACTTGGGTGACAGGAACAGAGAGCAGGGATGGAAATGGTGTGATTGATACAGATACAAAATCACACTGGTGGTTAAGACTTTCAGGGGAAATCTAGACCACAGCCTCAGCTTCTCAGTACTCGCTACCCTCCGGAGAGTTCTGTTTTTAAAAATCAAAAAACTCAAATTTGGGGCGCTGGGGAGATGACTTAGGAGGTTAAGTGCAAGCACTGGGAGGACCTGAGTTTGATCCCCAGATCCCAAGTCAAAAAGTTGGGAGTGGTGGCCTTCACGTGTAATCCCAGTGCTGGGGAGGCAGAGACAGGCAGATGGCTGGGCTCACTAGTCCTCAGCCCAGCATGCTTGCCAGTGAGAGACTGTCAGAAAAACAAGGTGGATCATATCCCGAGCTGACCTCTGGCCTCCATGGTCACATGTGTACATACACCCGTACACACCACATATCCCCCTTAACCTCAATTTTGGAAGCCCTACTAGGACTTATTACCAGAAATTAGCAGCATTTCTTTTTTTTTGGGGGGGGGGTTGAGACATGGTTTCTCTGTGTAGCCCTGGCTGTCCTGGAACTCGCTCTGTAGACCAGGCTGGCTTTGAATTCACAGATCTGCCTGCTTCTGCCTCCCTAGTGCTGGGATTAAAGGAGTGGGCCACCACCACTAATTACCAGCATTTCTCTTAATCAAAGGTGATACTGGGTAGCAGAGTTCTGTTTTTAACACAGAGAACTGGCAATTCCAAGCTCATGAATGTTGCAGAGAAGAGATTTGCAACAGGTTTCATGCTTGGGGGTGTGAAGCCAATTGGAAAACATTCTCCGAGATTAAAAGGGCCCCCAGAGCTGCATGTCTAAATCACCGTTAGCCTTTTCCTGGTCCAACCCATGTGACAGCTGTCTCTAGACTAATCTCTTAATCTAAACAGCTGCCTGTCATTCTTGCCTTGCTTTCTGTGACTGCCCATGACCTCCAAATATGCCAGTGACTCTTTATCCTGACCTTCCTATTGTGTAAGAAAGAACCTGGCTCCCACAGATGTTTAACCTCTCTGTGTCCTCAGTGAGACTCTGGTCCTTCAAAGGTCACGGCACACTTTCTATTTGTTCGTCTCTACACCTTGGCCTGATACACTCTACATTTTCTTCACCTGGAGTAATTACCCCTTCTCTGCTATCCAGGTTGAGAGTCAACACGAAGAGTGGAGTTGGGGGTTGGACAGATGGAAGTTAATTTCCAGCTCCCCTCCCTACCCGTTGTGGGTTGCTAAGATATGGCTGTATCTTCTCCGGGCCTCATCTTCCTCATCTACGTGATGAGAACCTCACACCATTGTTGATGTTTGGTGAATATTAAATCCCTTCTTCTTTTTCTCTTGCTGACTTCCCTGTGTCCCCTCGAGATCTTGAATCAACCTATCAGGGGCCACAGGACAGGGTTTGTACATGAGAATGAAGGTTAGGGCTAGTATTTAAGGGCCTCTATGAAAGACACCATCAAGGAGTGGCCCATCTTAGGAAGTCAGAGATTACCAGACCCCAGCACAAAGCTCGGAGGCCAGAGCACACGGATTCACTCTTTACCTGAGTCACACCGAAATTTCAGCCTGAGGGGGTGGACTCCAATATAGACTCTTGGAAAAGTGCCAACCAGCTCACAGCTGGGAGCAGCATCTCTGGGACTCATGGTTAAATGAAGAGTTCCTGAATAACAGATTTGTGTAAATCATGAGAAGTTAAAAAGAAACGCCAGTTAAGAAATTCAGTTCTGCGCCGGGCGGTGGTGGCGCACGCCTTTAATCCCAGCACTCGGGTGGCAGAGCCAGGCGGTTCTCTGTGAGTTCGAGGCCAGCCTGGGCTACCAAGTGAGTTCCAGGAAAGGCGCAAAGCTACACAGAGAAACCCTGTCTCGAAAAACCAAAAAAAGAAAAAAAAAAGAAATTCAGTTCTGGAAGATTAAAACCAACCAACCAAATGCTTTGGACATGCAATGTCTCTGCTTCTTTTTCAAGAAATCGCCCCACCAGTGGATCCTTAATTTACTGTGTGACGGAAACCGTCTTTGACTGGTGTAAGGTGGGCTCTTGATTGACAGGCAGCCAAAGGGTATCTGTGACATACACACTATTGAAAACAGTGAGTGGAGCCAATCAGAGTCCCTGTCTTTCAAACACTGGAATAAGGAAACAAAAAAGAATGAGCCTGTAGCAACAGGCGTAGAAGTGGACTGTGCTGTGATATTATGAAATATGTATTTGTTCTCCAGCCTTGTTTCCTGGTATACAACCACTAAGATCCTGGAGTCTTCAAAGTGATGCCTTTGTACATTAATGACTGATGGGCTAGCAGCTTCTAGCAAGCTTCAGGATGGGGATTAGTCATAGATCAGACCAAGGTAGGATTGGTGCATTGGGGTGTTCATCCTCCATTCTCCATCCCCCAACCTTTGGGGAGGCTGTCCAGAGGGGGCTAGAGGCTCAACTCTCCTTGGACCTTGTCCTATGCATCTCCTTATCTGCATCCTCCATGGTACCTTTTACAGTTCCAACAGTGAATGGAAATGTTTCTCTGAGTTCTGTAAGCCACGGTGGCACATTCTTCAAGCCCAGTGCTGACTTATAGCTAATTGAAAGTACAGTCATACCAGGGTTTAAAACTGGCATCTAAAGAAGGGACTGTCTTGTGGGACTAAGCTTTTAGCCTGGGATCTGATGGTACAAGCCCATTCACAGTATCAGAACTGAACTAGTGCCTGCCTCCATACTGATTTCATGCTTGGTTGTGAGGCAGGACATCTCCTCACCCCCTGCCCCTACATGTTTGATTAGGGCAGAGGCCTATGTTGTGGGAATACATAGAACAAGTAATTTGGTTTGTCCTGTATCCTTAGAGGTACTCTGTGGGACAGTTGGGGACATGACAAGCTGAACCCATGCAAAGCCACAGTCCAGGAAGTTTAGAAACCTCTGACATGCAGCCTCAACCAGGTAGTAGAGAGAGGAAATTGGGCAGAAGCCATGAGAAAGAGATGAGTAGTGGGTCCTGTATTTGACCAGTTCCCTAAGCCCTGGACTGTCTCAGTTTCTAAGGCAAAAGCCCTGGTCTCCAGCAAAATTACAACCTGTGTTCCTTACACCTGAAACAGTGGAGAAGCACTGAGATACTTTAGTGCTAGGGAAATAAAATGTAGCTACTTTGAAAACGCTCAGAACTCACAAATTCTGTAGCACCAAAGGTTCACCTTTTCCCGTCACTCAAATAACTCAATGTGAGACCACTTTAAAGGACAAACTGTCGCTTTCTTGGGGTACAGGGAGCAGGGAGCCTCTCATTATTTCACCCCCGAGGACAGACACACAGTGCCACTTAGAGACACTTCTACCCGCTCAGAGGAATCCAGCCATATGGTGGAATCAGGGGGACTCCTGTTCAAAGTGTCCACGGGTGACATTTAGAGATGCTTCCAGCCATCCTTGGTGGCAGAATTGAAAGAGACATGCTAGAAAGAGCCCGCCTTGGCAATGAGACAACAGGTCCCCAGAGCCCTGTGATTGGGATGTACCTTTCATCCCTATGGCCCCAAGCAAATAATTTCGTCTCCCTGAGACTCAGTTCCTCCTTTGAGATGGCTGTGTGTTGGTGTGTTGTGTGTTTAAGTGTTTGTGAATTGGAAGCTTGGTTCGGAGTGCGGTGATGAGGAGAACCTACTTTAAGAAGGAGGGCCTAGAGAAGGTCGTCAGGTAACTAACTGCTCACCTGTCACTGGGGAGGATTATTGTAGTTAATTCTTGAGACCCCAAGTTAGTTCTAGAAAGATCAAGCTGTTTCTATGTCCCCCTTCACTGTAGCTCTCTGTCCCCACTGTGTGATTCTGCTCACATTTTCTCCCACCCTCGTGAGGCTGTCTACCATGAAGTGATCAGCTGGGGCTGCCTTCACCAGGGTTGGTTGTTTGGACTGTTGGCCTCCCAAACTGTGAGCCTCTTTGCTTCCCTAAGTGTCCAGCTTCAGGTGTTTCATTATAGGGAATTTGATGAGTACGGTGACTCATGTCATTTCTGGTATTCAAACCCAACAAACAAATCAACCAAAAACATGATCTTCTAAGAAAAGTTCTTCTTCCAATTAGATTAGAAAAGGAGGCAGTCTCAAGGAGAAAGACTGTGGTCCAGAGTCAGGGACCTTGCATTGAGTTCTGCCACTCGCTGGCTGGGCAAGGACAGCAGCTCACTTGCCTACCTGGGATTAACTTATGAGACAAGGAGTTTGATATATTCTTGTTACAAGGGCATTTTCGTTACAAATTCTGTGACTTCTTAAGACCTCTATACACTTCACAGTCTATGATTCCAATGGCTTTTCACATATGTGCTTAAAATTCTTTAATATTTATATGTACATAGGCATATATATGGAAATGTCATAATAAAACCTAATATTTTTATTTATAATTAGTTTGTTCTGATAAAAATCTTTGCCCCCACTCTGTTTTGAAACATGGTATTTCCTTCTCTATGAGGGAAGAGCCATTGAGATACTGACCTGGCCTTTCCTCCATACCCACCCTTTTCCCCTCATAACTCTCCCGTTTCTCCCTTCGGGGAGATAGAGTGGCTTCTCTGTTGGTAAATGTGAAGGAAATTAGCAAATGAGCAAAGATCAGCTCAGGGTTTCTTATTGGAGGCAGATCTGCTTGCAGAAGGTGAGATTTTCTTGATTCTGGAAGTCAGGCTTCCCGGGTGGACAGTGTCTTCTCCTTCAGCATCTCTAAGTCAAAAGCCTTGTTCTTTGAGTGTGCTTCATCGAGGGTACAGGTGACTACTGTGGCTCCCCGTCTGCCTGGTCTTCTCACACAACCTCTGAGTTTTCACCAAAGCTATATCCCTTCTCCCAGCACTAAGGTGATTAGCCATCCTGGTTGGTCTGGGACCAAGGGCTTTCCTGGGATGAGAACAGGGTGAGAATGAGGACAGTCCCACATGGACCAGTATGGTGGCACAGAGGAAGATAACCATTTCTCTGTCTCCCTTGCAGATGGATGATAATAGATGACTGAGAACTCTCCAATGGGATGCAGATGGAAGTGAGGTCCTGAAACATCTCTTTCAGCCTCCCTGCCCACTCCCCCCTCATATACATGCCTGAAGATGGAAGTCTCTAAGATGGTAGGGCCATTTATTGACAGGAACCCAAGTTCCTGTATGCTCTGCAGGAGAAAAGCCTCACGACCCATCTCAGATGTGGTGAGAAGAGTGAATCAAGCTTGAATTGCATTAAGCCCTTCAGTCAGGCTGCTCTGGGTAGAACCTAAGCTCTCCCACTCACTAGTGGGTATGGGTGGAACAGTCAGGGAACTGCTGTGAGTCTCGGTTGTTTGAAATGTTAAATCGCCAAGTAGTCAAAATACCCAGTGGTGTCATAAGGATGAAATCAAAATACGCACGTAGAGTTTTAGCGGGGAGGTTGGCGCTGGCAAGCACCCAATAATGCCAGAAGGCACTTACTAACGTAACAAGAGCAGAATACATTAGCCCCTGTGCTGCCCTTCCCCAAATGTAGCTCTTTGGAGGCTGAGGCATATCCTACACTTCCTAAAGCATTATAAAGGTTCTGTGGCATGTGCCAGCTCATCTGGATAGTGCAGTGGGATTTGTAATAGGCCTTTGCCTTAATTTCTTTCTTTCTTTTTTTTTTTTTTTTTTTTTTTGGTTTTTTTCGAGACAGGTTTTCTCTTTGTAGCTTTGTGCCTTTCCTGGAACTCACTTGGTAGCCCAGGCTGGCCTCAAACTCACAGAGATCCGCCTGGCTCTGCCTCCCGAGTGCTGGGATTAAAGACATGCGCCACCACCGCCCGGCTTGCCTTTGCCTTAATTAGCCTTCCCTTTGGTCTGCAGCAATTTTTCTTTCAAAACTGGAACCATTTGGCCAAAGTAAAATATGTCCAGTGATAGTTTAATGTTGAGTTTTTTTTTTATTTAAGCCTAGGTCCCTATAAAACAGTCACAGTTCTAGTTTTGACTAAATTTTCACAAATATATAAATAATCCTTATTATTAAAAACTAGTCAGGCAGTGGTGGTGCACGCCTTTAATCCCAGCACTCAGAAGGCAGAGGTAGGCAGATGTCTGTGAGTTTGAGGCCAGCCTGGCCTACAGAGTAAATACCAGGACAACCAAGGCTACACAGAGAAACCCTGTCTCAAAAAACCAAACCAAACAAACAAACTAAACTAAAAAAATCAAATTTGCTCTGGTGTTTTTTTTTGTTTTTTGTTTTTGTTTTTTTTGAGACAGGGTTTCTCTGTGTAGCTTTGCGCCTTTCCTGGGACTCACTTGGTAGTCCAGGCTGGCCTCGAACTCACAGAAATCCGCCTGGCTCTGCCTCCCGAGTGCTGGGATTAAAGGCGTGCGCCACCACCGCCCGGCCTCTGGTGGTTTATATAAAGGGAAGGGTGCAGTTATACAATGAGTGTAAGAGATTAAAGTGTTCTCATTATTTCTGGGTGATTCTGGAATTTTCATTGTTTCAAATAAAGTAGTGAGGTCACAGTGATGTTTTCATGGTGTTATTTGGGACAAGGGAGTGAGCCTTCTACACCCTGTCCTAAAACTGTATCTGAATCTTTCCCCATCACAACTCTTGGCCAACTTACCCTTCAAACTGGTGGACAGTTAGTTCACTGCACACCTCTCTTCTCAAGGCCCCTTGCTTTCTGTATGTTAGTTGAACAGAAAACTATTTGTTAAAGTAGCTCGTGATAACTTGCCCTGCTGATGGGCTATACTTTCTAGTCTGGAAGGGCTTAAGTGGGGGTACATACACCCCTAAGCCCGCCTCCACAGGAGAAGCAGACAGTAAATACCTGTAGGAACGATAAGTATGAGCAAAGAGAAGAGGGAGAGGCTGTGGGGGAGAATAGAGAGAGCCTCTTCTGTAGGGTGGTGAGAGCGGTGTCTCTGAGGAAAACTTGAGGGAAGAGAAGAAGCAGGTCCCAGGAAGAGCCCTAGAAATTAAGTCTCAGGCCGGAGGTGGCGGGAGAGCATGGCAAAGTGCCAAGGCAGGGTGAGCAACGTGTGGTCTAGGAAGTAGAGCTGGGGCATGCAGGGGATGTACAAGGACAGTGTCGAGGCCACGGTGGGGCATGGGGGTGGTCCACGGTGGGGCATGGGGGCGGTCCACGGTGGGGCATGGGGGCAGTCCACGGTGGGGCACCGGGGTGGGGGGGTGGTCCACGGTGGGGCATGGGGGTGGTCCACGGTGGGGCATGGGGGCGGTCCACGGTGGGGCATGGGGGTGGGGGGTGGTCCATGGTGGGCACATAGCAGAAGAGGCTCAATGGGAAGTTTAGGATTGGGTCTGATTTACATTCTTCAACTCATGCGGAGAACATGGGTATAGTGGGGCCAAGTGCAAGCAGGAGACGAATCAGGAAACAATGTAGTGGGTCAAAGAAAGTAAGATGGAGGCGGCTTCATAAGTGTCAGCAGAGCTCTTAGGAGGAAAGTGGGATTGACCTAGAGCTACATAAATAAAAATATCCCATAGTTAGATCAACGTTTTCTAAGTTATGAGAACTGAGTATTTTCGGGCCCATACTGGTTCCAGGAAACACACTTACTATAGAGTAAATAATGGCTCACTCTTCCAGAGACATGTAGACGAGACATGTATTTTCCATTGACTCACCACATCTGGACAGAAGAGAATGCCTACCCTAACCCTAAACATAGGAACTCTGAGAGGCTGAGCCATTGTCCTGTCCGGAAAATGAACAGAGTCTCAGTCACACGGCATTAAGCTTGGGTATGTGGGGCTGTCTTCAAGCAGGCTGGACAGCACCGGGAAGTGGGAGGAAATCACAGTCTAACTTCCTCCTTGGGCACTGGATGCACGGGGAGGGTTCTGTCATAAAGATGCATCAGGTTGTGTGGGAGGAGGGTGCAGTGACTGACGCCGATACGTGTCTACCCTTAGTGTTTTAAATCATCTGCTGTTGTAGTAGACTGTATCACCGTAGCTCGCTACAAACAAAGCCAATTGATAAAAGTCCCCTTCAAGAAAATTCCTAGGGAAATGGCTTTATTTGGTGATATAAATACAAAACCTCACCACAGTAGGCCTCATAATGTATTGAAAGTTCTTGGCAACAATTTAAATAACCTTTAAAATCAATCTATAGTAGCTAGAGTCTGTTCTTTAGATGATGAGTTAATAGATATCGTTACATATTATATAAGCTATATAGAAAGTTATATACAGCTTTGATTTTAATCAATAAGGAAAAGAAATCTCAGTGCCTTCCATTTAAACTATTTTTAAAACGTTTTCCTTATTTGGATTTACTTTATTATTATTTTGTGTGTATGAATGTTTTGCACCACACACATGCCTGATACCCAAGGAGGTGGTGAACTTGCATGTGGGTATTGAGAATCAAAACCGGGCCCTCTGCAAGAACAACAGGTGCTCTTAACCACTGAGCCAACCCTCCAGGCTCCCTTCTCAAAATGTGCCTCCACTGCTTCTCAAGTCCCTGGGATCTGTGGCCTGCTAGGACATGGGACTAGATGCTAATTATGGTTAGGTGATTAAGAAGTTTGAATGAGGAGAAGACAGAGGGAGGAAGGTTTGTCCTTTGGAGGCAAAATAAAAAAGCTGGGCCTTTTTTTTTTTTTTTTTTTAGGGCAAAACAGTTCTGTCTTTTTGTCTGTCTTTCTGCCTACCTGCCTATCCACCTCTCTCTCTCTCTTTCTCTCTCTCTTCTACCTATGATTAAAGGATATATTTTTAAAGAAGACTAAAATAATGCTTAGTAGGTAAGAAAATTTATTTTAGTACCTACAACTTATGAAGAAAATACTACCCCAGGATATAGAAGATGTTTCCAAAAGGTAACCAAAATTGGTGTTGTGGTTAAATTATTAAATAGATGCTGATTTAAAGCATTCAAACAATTTAGAAGTATACAAACAAAAATGAATTTCCTTCCTTATTTCTCAGACTTCAACTCCCACCCAAGGTAAATGCTTCTGTGCCACTTAAATTATTGCAGATTCTTTTCCAACAACAGTCAAATAGCATATAGTTCAAAAAATGTGGATTACTCTGGCAATATTGTTCTATAGATGGCTTTATTGTGTGGCCATTGTTCTATGTTGGTAATTGAGGAGCTACCACATGCTTTTTAATGAAATCATCATCAAGCTTTGGATGTATTTATTTTACCATTCATGATCCTGTGCATAAACACAGAGAAAGTTACTTTCAAATACACAAAGTGTCTATGTAACAGAATTTGCTATGGTAGGTTATTACATGAAGGCTTTAAAAAGAATGATAAACACTGGGTTTCTTCAGAACCGAGGCCTGAAACATGAAAGAAGTCATCAAGCTTGGTCTGTTCTCTTCTCAGCCTGGTTGGTGTCTTCCCTCACGGGTCCAGTGAGTGTGACAGTCCCCTGGGGGAAGGAAAGGCCATTGAGAGGAGGAAGAAGCTTGTTGAGGAGAAAATAATGGAAGGAAAAGAGGCAGGAAAGTGATGACCCACAGGGGAAGAGGCAAGAATGAGGGAATGGAACATTTAACGGGAGGCACTTCTGTCCCTGTGGAGGAAGCCACAGGGGCATGGGGCACTCTGAGCTCCAGGCGATACATGAGATCATGGGGTCCATTTTTCCCCCAAGGATAATTTGTTGCCAAAATACAATTTAAAGGCCAAGCCAGAAAGTTTCTACATAGGAAGGACATTGCAAACCGTGATTAAGTCCTGGGGATGGACTCAGAATTGACAAGATGCAGCTCAGAATAAAAAGGCATGTTGCAAGGGGAGGGGCTGGTTTTGCACAGTTGGACTTTGGAACCCCCAGCTCATTCTACTGCCAAATCTTGTTCAGTTTTCTTCAGCTGGGAGATTCTAATTTGCATATGGAATCCCATATGAAAAGAATCTGAAAATAATTGTTCTCAATTTTTCAGTAAAGGGGAGATTGGAATTGATACTTAGGACAAATTCATCATACTTGTGTATAGGACAGAGCCCAAGGAAGGCCTGTGTAGAAGACAGTTGTGTTAACAGTCTGCTAAGGGGATGTAGTTTCATTCCGTTTACTGAAACCTAAGCGGGAAGAGTCTATCTATTGGCCACTTAGTACTCTGGATCCTCTTCTAGGTGGGTAATTCTCGTGACTAAAATAGCACAGTTCTAAGCGGGCCACGGGATGTCTGGATGGTATTAGGGTGGACAGCAAACATTGGTGACCTGCTACCAACCTGAAACCAGAGTCACCTAATACCCTCTTAGTGGGAAGAAGCCCATTCTGCTAGGAAAAAGAGGATCCAGACTTTGGTAGCAAAAGTTGACCATAATAAAATTAAAATACAGAATCTCTTTTCAGCACTTGGCTTTTAATTAAATGAACAAAGCGAAGCCATTCTTTTGGGCTTAAGAGTTAGCATTTCAAACAGATCAGCCTGTGAAATATGAGAGTCTGAAGACGTTGCCCAACATTGTCCAGCGTGAGGCTGGGCACTGATGGAAGCCAGCGTATACTTAAAGTCTGTTCAGAGCTTTAGTTGTTAATCGAGGGTAAATGATGTTGGGACAAAGCAGTAATAGGATTTCGACACCATCCTTCGTGGTGTAAGCCTTCTCAGAAATGAAGAAATGCATAACAAACTGAGGTGGGCTCATAGGTTCAGACACCAGTCAATAAGGTGAAGATAAATACTGCAGAGGTGAAACTCAAAAGCTCTTGAACATGTTGTGTGCCCATTGTAGGTATCCAATTATTCTTTAAAATTTTATTTTTAATTGTATGTATTCAAGTGTCTGTATGTATATGCACATGTGTCTACAGGTGCTTGAGGAGACCTGCTGAGGGTGTGAGATCCCCTGAAGCTGGAGTTACAGGTGCTTGTGACTGGCCAGATGTGAACGCAGGTCCTCTGGAAGAGTAACAAGCACTATTAACCACAGAACCATCTCTCCAGACCTTCGATTATTTTACTTTATTTTATGCTTTAAGACTGAGTCTTGCCGGGCGGTGGTGGCGCACGCCTTTAATCCCAGCACTCGGGAGGCAGAGCCAGGCGGATTTCTGTGAGTTTGAGGCCAGCCTGGTCTCCAAAGCGAGTTCCAGGAAAGGCGCAAAGCTACACAGAGAAACCCTGTCTTGAAAAACCAAAAAAAAAAAAAAAAAAAAAAAAAAAAAAAAAAAAAAAAAGACTGAGTCTTACAACATACCCCTTGGCTACCTTGGAACTCACCATGTAGACTAGGCTGGCCTTGAACTCACAAAATGAGCTTCTGCCTCCCAAGGTTAGGGAGTAAAGGTGTGTAAACTAGGTCCAGCTATTTCAATTACTTTCAATAAATAGCAGGGTTATGTAATCAGCACCACAGCCAGGTTTTAGAACTTGTCATTACTGACCTCTAAACATTACCTCCTCTCTCTGATAGTAAATTCCCATTTGGCCCTTAGCTCCAAGCAGCCACTAATCTAGTATCTGTCTCCATACATGTAAGTAGAATACAGTGTCCAACATCTTCCTCTGTGATCTGGCTTCTTTCAGTGAGCATTGTGTTTGGCTGTTAGGAATACCTCAGTGAGCATTACACACAAGTCCTTGTACAGCAGCTTAATCTTATTTCTCCGAGGCACTTCCTTCAGAATGGATGGCACTTGTGTTAGTCTGTTCTTAAACTAGCCAATGTTTTCCAAGTGGTGTACCATTTCCATCCCCACCACCGAGATCTGAAAGTTGTCATTTTTCCAAGTCCTGTTCAACACTTGCTATTGCCTTTCTTTTTGGCTTTAGTCATGCTAGTGGATATGAAAAACATAACCAGTGAGGCTGGAGAGATGGCTCAGTGGTTAAGAGCACATGGTGGTCTTGCTGAAGACCAGGTACCATTCCTAGTACCCACATGGTAGCTCACAACCATCCATAACTCTATTCCAGGAAATCAGATGTCCTCTTCTGGTCTCTAAATGCAGGGGATGCACAAAACCCTCATACACACAAAAATAATGCTTCCAAAGAGATAGGCATTAACTTGCATTTCTCCAACATACATGCTCTTAGGATTATTAGAAATCCCTGTATCTTATTTAGTGAAATATTTATTTAGATCTGTTGACCGTTTTTGATTGGAGTATTTTTCTTATTGTTGAGTTATGAATTATTTAAACGCTGTGGAAACCTGCCCCTTATTAGATATATAACTTGGAAATACTTTCTCCCAGTGTATGAATTTTCATTTTCTTAGCAGGGTCTCTTAAAATGCAGAAGCTTTTTTAAATTATTGCTACTTTATGGATTTCGCTCTCAGTGTGGCCAGCTCCCCTTTTGCTTCTAACCATTCTCTGTGAGCTGTGGCGTGGAAACATACATTCTCCTCTGCCGTCTTTGCTTTATCTCTGAATGAAAAAATAAATAAATAAAAAAGGAAGGACGTGACTGCTCCTAGGTGTGGAGGAGGAGAAAGTTTATTGTAGATAAAAGGGAGGGCACAGTCAGAGGCAGGGACATCTGGGAGAGTCCAGAGTGAACATGACCCTGAGCCATGTGAGCACAGTGGGGAGAAGGGGGAGGGGAGGGGAGAGGGAAAAACCAGGAGAGTACAGGGTAGACAAAAGGGTGGGTAACCAAAATGCCTGGGTTATATAGGGAAGGGCAGCTGGGGGAAGGGCAGCCCAGCCCTGGGCTGTAGAAGTAGGGTACAGGACAGGGTATGCCAGTCATACCCTTTAACAGGCAGGGACTGAGGGATGCTGGGAGAACCTGGCAGCCAGGCCCGCTTTGGTATGTTAAATAGGTACCTCAGTTAGCCGTTTGTCCTGGGTTTGGGACCAACATCTTAGCCTTTTTGTTGGTAATAAATGATTAGGGGCAACACAATCTTTTCTATGACTACTTCCTACTGACATTGAGGTGTCATTGTTGGGGACCCAAGAAAGCTGAAATGCTGGTCAAAGCTGGGAACAGCAGGCTGTTTCACTCCCTGTCCAGGTCCAGGCATCTGGGGCTAGGGAAGTACAGACCTGTTGGACCAGTCTGTGAGGCTGGACCATGGAGCTGGCTGCTCTGGAGCCATCTAGGACACGGGGGCTCAAGGTGGTTGGGAATTCAGTCAGCAGCACCTAGGGCTGGTGAGTTTGGAGCAGTTTGCAGTCTGGTTGGTTGGAAATCTACTGGAACAGATATAGATCAGGGACAGAAGGTAAAGTTAAAGAGTTTAGGGTAAAATGTTTTATCTTGGGTGTACATTTGAAACTTCCAAGCCCATGGTCCTGGTAGTTGGGGTAGGGTATCCCAAGACCAGGGAAAGGAGGAGAAATCCCACCCTCAGGAATAGGCAGTAGGCAGGGAAACTCAGGCTGTTGGTTGATAGGAAGTGCTTACCTGGAGTCTGTTTGACCTGTGAGAGATGGATTCAAGTTGATTCTCTGAAGCTTACAAGATTTTTTTTTTCAAGTTTACACAAAGAATTCTAGATATGTTAGCATTCCCACTGTGATCTGTACTAAAATCCACATTGTAGAAAAGGCAGTTGACTCATGCCTTGGAGTCAGAGTAAAAGATTGAGAACTCCAAAAATGATTTGGGGTTAAAAGTACCTGTGAGCAGGGCGGTGGTGGCGCACGCCTTTAATCCCAGCACTCGGGAGGCAGAGCCAGAAGGATCTCTGTGAGTTCGAGGCCAGCCTGGGTTACCAAGTGAGTTCCAGGAAAGGCACAAAGCTATACAGAGAAACCCTGTCTCGAAAAACAAACAAACAAACAAAAACAACAAAAGTACCTGTGAGCTTATCACCTTTCAGAGTCTGGGAGCAAGGTAAGCTTTTCTCAGCTGAGACCTAGGAAAAGTGAGGCTTGAGGCCTGGTTTTTGTGTATAAAGAAAAGGCAGCTGCAGCCTTGGAGGAAAAGCTGGTGGTATGCTTGCTGCTGTTAAAGCTATAGTTAGTCAATATCATCAGAGATCTGAGGATAAATTACAGCGGGAGGTGTAATCCAAACAGCGTATGTATCCATTAAAATGACTTACCCACTACCTAGACGGTTGCCCTAGGCTTCAATGGTCTTGATGGCTTCGTTGGGGCCAGTGGTCAGAGGTCTTCGGCTCTCATACAGGAAAGCATTTCAGCTGTCACGTCGATAAAGCAGTACCGGCCTTTGAATGCCAGCCCCAGATCTGAGAGATTTTCCTGTGGAGAGGGACCCTGGGGTACTGATCTTACTTTGACCAGTCAGAGCAGGGCAATCAACCCAAAAGTGCCATAGCTTGGGCAGAGCCCTGGCAGAAGTCAAAGCATGGGGCAGCTTTGCCCAGTGGTTAGTGTTTCCATAATTGAGGTGGAGTTGTTGTGCCCCATCTCTCTTCTCTGGAGACCTTTGGGTTCTCACTAGGAGAATTTTTATACTTTATTCTTTCATCAAACTTTTTAAATGCCATATTCAGTATCTCTCTCAAGAGTTCGAGGACCATCTATTAAGTAAGCCTGAGTTTAGGCTTTGCTTTGAAAATAAATTAACTTGTGTGTAAAGTTGGTAGCTTTTATAAGACAAGAATTTTACAGTTCTATCCCTGTTAAGTTTGAGCTTTTAAATTTTGAGTTCAAGATTTAATTAAAGATCCCTTAGCATACAAATAAAACTTTAAACCATAAATACAGTAAAATTTAAACCATAAATACAGTCCATGGAGAGACTTGGAATTTTCCTGATCCTTTTATAGTGCACCATTACAGAATATCACAGTTTCTTGTATGACTCAGTTTATCTAAATAGCTAGAGGTTAACAAAGTGAGCAAAGACTAAAGAAGCTATAAAATACTACTGTGAACCTGAGTAAATCTTAGCAATGTATAAACCTTACTTATCAAATGTATGCTGTCACTTATCTAAATTTTCCAGAAGCCTGGTGTTGAACAGTTAGCAAAGACATAAGTAGTTATGTGTAGATGTCTAAGTCCGCTTTTGTTAATCAGACTAGACCTTTATAACGTCAAAATTTTTATCATCATACAAAAATCCATTCCAATCCGAAATATTCTGGAGACCTGTGTGTGCTTAGTCTAAAAGGAGAAGCAGAGGGCTGAGAAGGACTGAAAAGTTATGTAGGTGTCGCCTTAGTTGGTTTATACTATGCGGTTATCATAAGATGATGGTGAAGTTACGTGGCATGTACCCTTTAACCTTGGTAAAGATGGCTATCAGCCATGTGGCTATTATTTAAAATATCTATTTTTTGTAGATCTATTTTTAATCAAGAGTTGAATCTAAGTTACATCTACGATATACTCTCCCATTTTTTGTTTTTTTTCTTCCTTCCTTCCTTTCTCTCTCTTTCTTTCTTTCTTTTTTTTTTTTTTCTTTTTGGAGACAAGGTTTCTCTGTATAATAGCTTTGGCTGTCCTGGAATTTGCTTTGTAAATCAGGCTGGCCTCAAACTCACAGAGATCCACCTGCCTCTGTCTCCCAAGTGCTGGGATTAAAGGCGTGTACCACCGCCTGGCGTTTGTTGTTGTTGTTGTTGTTGTTTTCTAGACAGGGTTTCTCTGTGTAGCCTTGGCTGTCCTGGAAGTCATTTGTAGACCAGGCTGGCCTCAAATTCAGAGATCCACCTGCCTCTGCCTCTTGAGTGCTGTGATTAAAGCTGCATGCCACCACACCTGGCTCAGTATATTCTAAACAAGAGTTGAATCACATATGTAGTATGTTGTAGCAAATTAAGATTAACCACGTATAGATTTTTTAATTATAAACCTTTTTGTTATAAGTTTTAAGGCAAATTTTTTGTTACAGATTTTATTAGCAGAGCACAGAGAAACTGTAGAGATAAAGATTTTAAGAGTGGGAAGTATAAGACGTATAGAGCTGCACAAGTTTAGATATCAAAGATTTGGGGATCATTTGTTTGTGCAGTGGCAGAGGTTGTTACTACACGAGAGAATTTGAAAATTGAACGCGCCAGTCTTCGGCCGTTGATCTGTGTTGAGGTCAAGCTGTTTGTACTAATAAAACCTGAGTCCGTGGAAGGAGAGAGAAAAGGTCGAAAAGCAAAAATTCCACAGGGGAGAATTTCTACAAGCGCCAGGAGGGAGCTGTGAGAGAAGGAATGTGCAGTGGCCCAGACAGGTGTGGGCTTAGAGGCAGGAGGAGCTGTGCCCGAGGGGGGAGAGGCTGAGGCAGGCTTAAGGAGGAAACGGAGCAGGCAGCTCCAGGGGTGGAGAGGAAACTTTAGGAGGGGCTGAGAGCAGAGGTTGCCGGTGGGAGCCAAGAGACTGCATGCAGTTCCTAGGGACAGGCCAGAGGAAGATGGCTGAGCTGGGGTGGATGAAGCATCTTTGTCACAAGAATTTCCATCCAGGGCATCCCCCAGCAGAGTGGGAAACTTGTCAAAAACGTTCCAAATCACAGAGGAAAGCTGTCCCTTCCCACGTGACCAGGGCCCGAGTAGGGCGAGAGGAGCTTCCTGGTACACCGAGGTGGCTTTTGTGGTAACAGTGGACAAAGTAGGCGGCTCAGGGTGACACTTATCCAGTAGAGAGAGACGAGGGAGAGAGCAGGGCAAAGGGGAGGTGGATGGTGAATGTCTTTAGGAGAGATGCCCGCATGGGAGTAGCAGGCCAGAGCCAAGAGGTGTGAGACAAGTGCCCGGAGTGGAGTTGGGGGGGTTGGGGGGGTTGGGGGGGTGCCTTGGGAGGGTGTAGAAGACTCTAGGAGTCAGAGAGACACTTATGGGATGGACAGAGAGAAATGCTTAGAGCACGGAGAGGGGAGAAGTAGCTGAGAAGGTGGACTCTAGAAGTGGGGGTCAAATTTGATGGACGGCAGGAGCCTCAGAAACAAATGATCCATACGGACATTAGGAGAGGCGGATCAGCAGCTTGGTTCAGGGAGGCCGAGTCCCTAGGCAGGGAATTCATATATGCCAATCCTGGGTTTTGGCACCAGATGAATGATTTAGAAATCTCCAAAGCCGCTCAAAAGTGTTTTGCTGAAGAAAAATAGAGTTTCAGATGGTCAGAGTAAAAGAACTCACTTTGGATAAGGGATCAGGGGAGCTAAAACACAGCACGCAATGTATTGTGAGGGGAATGCTGCACCAAACGTAAAGTTAAATTAATACCAACAAGAAGATGAAAGCGGAGGAAGAAAGGATGTGGGTAACATTCAGCATTATCGATTCTTTCTGGGGATAACTGAGAAACATCAGAAGCCTTTTGGAAGACCTTGAGTCCAAGAGGGTTGACAGGAATGCAATTTCCTCACCCCTTGGCTCTCTCATCTTTTTTTAACCTCCCCCCCCCCCATTGTCTGGCATGAGAATGGTTCATAAATTATATAAAGGGAGGGAAACCATGGTACTCAGTATTATATAAAGCAAACAGGAATGTATTAGTCTGTTTTTTGTTACTATAACAAAACACCTGGGGACGAGTACCTCTATAAGGAGAAGAGGCTTATTTGGCCACACCTGGTTCTGGAAGTGCGTGGTGGAGAGGCTACCCTGGGTGGTAGCTTCTTGTGTCCAGTGCCCCAAGACAGCAGCAGCTCCACCTGGCAGTGTTTTTTCTTTTGCTTGTAAAGCCACCAGGATTCTGTCTCCACTTAATGAATGCATTGAACCACGGTCTTTTCCCAGAAGCCCCATTTCTAAACATTACATTCAGGTTAAGTTTCCACCCCCTTAAAACTTCTCAGTAGGGACTGGATTTTTACACACACATTATTGGGTGACACTCAGATCATACTTGTGGAGTTCAAATGAGAAATATCTCCCAGAGGTGCATCTATTCAAACACTTGATTCTTAGTTGCTGGCACTGTTTGGGACGGTTAGAAGGCAGAGCCTTGATGGAGTAGAAATGTCACTGATAGCCTGGTCCTGTTCCCTCTCATCCTGTGTGCCGATGAAAATGTCACCAGCCAGCTCTCTGCTCCTGATGCCACGCTTTCCCCAAGGGTTTCTCTGCCTTCCCTGCCATTATGGATTCCCTGTCTCTGGAATCATAAGCCAAAATGAAGCCCTTAGAAGATAAGATGCTGAAAGAAATGTGGACAATAGAGGCCTGGGTTGTGGGTTTCAGAGGGGAAACCCTCTATCAGAAACAGCTACAGGACACTCGTGATAGTTTCATATATATGTGTGTGTGTGTGTGTGTGTGTGTGTGTGTGTGTGTGTATACATACAAATATACACACATATACATATATGGCTGTATTTTGTCATCTATGGAGAATTTGTGTGAGGCTGAATTTAAAAGCATTGGACGAATTTCTTTGACAGAGGACATGCCAATACAGCATAAAACTGAGTCTGTGGGGAGGTGCTTACTGATGACTCTTCTGCAGGTTTACAGTGAAGAAGAGCGATAAGTGGGGCAGGAAAAATGTGCAGTTTGGAAAGGGAAAGAGCACTAGGAAGCTTAAAGTCATGTGCTGGAAAGGAGGCTGTAATTGTAGCAGGGAAGCCTTCTGAAGCAAGAGGGAAGGGGTGTGTGTGTGGGGGGGGGTGCGCACGTGCGTGCGTGCGTGCGTGCGTGTGCGTGTGCGTGTGCGTGTGCGTGTGCGTGTGCGTGTGCGTGTGTGTGTGTGTGTGTGTGTGTGTGTAATTTTACAGAGTGCCGGACTTGCCTTGAGTCGAAGAAAAACTTGGGGCTTTTGAACAGTTAAAGATGATGGGGTCTTTTGAGGTTGGACTAGATGCATTTTTGCATCATAAGATCTCAAAATGAGCCAATGGAGGCCGGGGACAGAATGTGGTTTGAATGAGAAATGTCCCCCACAGGCTCATGCGTTTAACAATTTTACCCCTGGTTGGTAGAGCTGTTTGGGAAAGTTGTGGGAGCTTTAGGTGGTAGAGGCTTGTTGGAGGAAGTGTGTCACTAGGAGTCAGCTTTGAGTCTTTGATGGCTTGGTTGCTCCTTCTGTTCCTTCTTTCTCTGTGTTCCCTGTGTGGATGAAGATGTGATCAGCCAGCTTCCTGCTCCTGTCACCGAGCTTTCCCTGTCATGATGGAGCCTATCTGTTCCTCTGGAACCATAAGCCAAAACGAACCCTCTCCTCCCTAAGTTGTTTTTGGTCATAGTATCTTATTAGAGCAGGATGTGTATAATTGGCCAATTTCCTGATTCTGTCCCCAGCTAACTAAGTAATTTCAGAACACTTTATCTCCAAATGTTGCTTCTTTCCCTTTAAAATGAAGCAGTGATTCCACACTGGGAACAGGAGTAGAGATATGCTTCTGAATGTGCATATCATTCCTGCATATCAGGAACCCAGCAGATTCACCACCCATATTCAGGAAAATTCTGTACCAGAGTGCCTACAGGTGGAGTTACCTTGTGCTGACATCTGGTTCCAGAAGACTTTTGAGGAAAACAATGACCTAGTAAAATTTTGGCATTGCTCCTGGCAACCAGATATTTGGAGAAGGACCCCAGCACCATGCTGTTGCAGAAAATGGAGACTAGGGGAGGATCTGGGGGCAGAAGAATGTTTTTGTTCCTGTCTTAAGTTTAGAGGCAAAGGATACTAGGAAACAAGCAGAAGAGTTTCATTTAAGTTTGGGTCTTATCATTAGAAAGGAAAAACCTGGAAGAGTTTTATTAGTCAAATGAAGTCACTGCCAGGATAAAGTCAGAGACTCTTTCTTGTTTACAATCCCACTACATGAGAGATTTCATTGTACAACTCTACTTGCCAGGAGAGCGTCTAAAGGAGGCTGCAGAGTGACTAATGAGATACAATGTTGTCCACTCAAAGTTACCCAAATTGCACTTGGGAGAGAAAGCATTTTGAGTGATGTAAGAAAACAGAAATTAAAAAACTCCCACCTGAAGACACTGCCAGTACTTAAAAGCTCATATTAAATTGTTGTTGTTGTTTGAATTTTGTGAGACAGTGTGACTTTTTGTAGCCCTGGCTGTCCTGGAATTAGCTGTGTAGACCAGACTGGCCTTGACTTTCAGAGTTCTGCCTGTCTCTGTCTCCTGAGTACTGGGACTAAAGGTGTGCATCACCACGTCCAGCTCACATTAAAAAAAAATTAAAGACAATATTAATTATGAAGGTAGACTGTTTTCACAGAAACCTAGTTAAAACAAACAAACAAACAAACAAACAAACAAACCAGAAACCTAGTAGAAGCTGCAAGGGGTGGATAACTATTATGGTTTGTCCTATCTGGACACCCCTTGGGGGAGGGGGGGGAGAAGGCCCCACATCAATGACACAGACATTGGGAGTCAGGTGAGAAGCAAGCAGCGGACTCATTTATTGCGGATATGGGGTGAACCTATAATACCCCCTCCCGATTTCCCATTGGCAGTCAGAGATTCTCTTAGCTGTCTGGTCTCTTTCTCGTTGGCCACCAGCATTCTGATGGTTGTGTGTCACCGATCATCAGGTACAGCGGCAGACTCCAAGTTGGCTCAGTGGGCAGTAGCTTGCACACATGCCTATGTGCGCTACCTGGAACAGGGCAGCTGTGGTTGTATCAGGCTAGCTGGCTGCACTCCTCCTATAGATAACTTTGGATGGCAGCATCACACACAGCTGTGGGATGCAGAAAGAGATTTGTGAGTAGCTTATGAGAATCAGGAAGTTGACTGATCACCTAACCTGTGCTGTGGGATAATGCTTTTGTACACCGGTTTAATAAAACGCTGATTGACCAGTAGCCAGGCAGGAAGTATAGGGGGAGATAGGAAACAGACAAGGAGAATTCTGGGAAGAGGAAGGCTGAGTCAGGAGATGCCAGCCTGCCGTCCAGGGAGCAGCATGTAATGGCACACAGGTAAAGCCACGGAACACGTAGCAACATATAGGTTAACAGAAATGGGCTGAGTTTAAGTGTAAGAGCTAGTCAATGGTAGGTAGGCCTGAGCTAATGGCCTAGCAGTTTTAATTACTATAAGCCTCTGTATGCTTACTTGGGGGATGTGAGTGAGAGAGATTTGTCCTGACCGACGGCCAGCTGGGACACAGGAAAACTTTCACCTACAAACCTGGGTTGACATCTGTAGAGAGCCATGCACGGCCGCGCCGCAAAGATCGCGCCGGCGTCCGGCTTCCGCCTTCCCGATGGCAGGTGTTCCTTATTTGGCTTGGGCGTGGAATCTGGCTTGCTTGCGTATGTCTGACCCTATCGGCATTGTCCACGTGGCACTACGGGGTTGATTGCCCAGTGGCTATAAAGGGCGTGGGCTGGCTTTCCAGAAGGAGTGGAGTGAGTGAGAAGATGGCTTTCCCCGGGAGTGAGAAGATGGCTTTCCCCGGGGTCAGGAGATTGTCTCAAGGTTCCTGAATAAACTGCTTGGAGAAGAGCCTGGGTTTGCGTCTTCCTTGCTGGTCGAGACGGACGCGACAGACATCTGAGCTTAGAGCAATACCATGGTCCACACGGGGTATGGTTAAATAAATGGCATTGCAAGAATATTTCTAGACACTAGCAATTTCCTCTCCAATTCTCTGGGTCTGCAAATGTAGTTGTTAGCCCCCACCAGCCGAGTGTAACAGTAATGCCCGCGTTACTGTCACCCGTTCACCATGTCCGAGCGAGGGGCTGTGGATTAAAAAATAAGGGACAAGAGACAGCGGGTCATTTGCCTCAGCAGAATGCCAAATGCCGTTTATTGAAAGAGGGAGGAAACCTTAAATATAGGCTTACAGCACAATGGCGGATCCCCAGAGGGCAGAAGTTTGCTACTGAATGTTCTACATTCTTGCATCTAAGCTGTTAACGCCCAATATGCAGGATACACAAACAAGGAACTTCCCTAAAGCATTCAGGAGGGTGGATACCGGCAGGGAATTAGCATAGGGAGGACATATGGTCAAGGTCGGCAAGCAGGCAACGGCTTTACTCAATATGGGAGGAGACCAGGGCCCTACAGGTCCCCCCTTTTTACTAAAAAATGAGCTTCTGACTTAGGTTGCGTGGGACGTCAGCAGGTCACCTTACCCGTCATGGAGACACCTGCCCAGGCCCCGCAAGTGCTCTGTCTTAGGTTGGTGAGCGCCCCCCAAGCATTACCCGTCTCTGAATACTCATTATCATACAGGCTCAACCACGTGAGCTGTAGAGTAAACTGTTGCCAAAGATCTCAAAATGGTGCTGGGCTTGCAATCTGTGCGACCCCGAAAAGACCAACAGTAGTCCTAACCCACCCATAGCCAGGAGGCTAAAGGCAATTGAGCCATTCCCTTCTTAAACGAGCCTTACTGCAAATTGGAGTCCTTGTAAGGTGGTATCCCATACGCAAATGGAACTTGAGTTTAAATAATTTTTACAACTTTCAGAGCCAATTTAAATGTATATAACTGTTGAATTAAATTTATCATGCCCAATAGAATGAAAGATTAACTAACTGTGGTAGCTACTTTTGCTGCCAAGGTCTCCATTGTGCTAGCTGTAGAACCCAATTATGAAATAGCCATCCCAGAAATAGTAGCAGCAGTGGCCACCACCGCTATAACAGCAACAACGGCAACAGTGATGTCAGTCTCTTCTGGAGCGTGTTAGCATCATCTGTGTCTAACTGCCATGGTCCACTGGCATGGACGCAGCTCCAGGAACACGAACCACCAAGGCCCATTTTTCTTGATCCCAGCACTACTTAGGCTGGCAGGTCTGCAAAAGAACAACTAAGAACCATAAAGAAAACAAAAACAAAAACAGCAAACAAGGAGCAGAACTAATGGTCTCATTAATGGCTACATTCAGGCTCACAAATTTTAAGGTGTCTTCAAAAGAGGCTAGATGAATTTCAGGAGGCCAATAGATGTTGCACAGAGCCATTCCTGAAAAGTAGGTACTACACCAGCTTGAAGAGGGTTGCAAAATGTGAAAAGGCTTAGCTGGCATGCTACTGTTAACAAATGAAGGTCATTGACCTTCAGAATTATCCTTAATCTCCAAGGTGTGACACATTCCCAACATTTTTGAAAAAAGGTTACCATACATTACCTTCTGAAGAATCCAACCACATGGCTACACTTCCTAGGCTTACAATAATGTTTGCCAAGGCTGGCCGTATTGGGCTCTCAATCTCCATTGGCATCAGAAGGGGAGAGTTTTTTACGAAGGCCCAATAGGTCTCTGCCATGTCAGGATTCAGCAGCAGCCACAGGGCGCACACAGCGCTCAGGAACCCAAAGAGGAACTTCATTGTCCTGTGGAAAGACACAAACAGATCCCCGGGCCCACACTAACACCGGATCGGGTCCCCTCTAAGTGCCAGTAGAAAGATCCTTCCATCGCACCAGAGGATGATTTGCAACAGGAGCCCTCCAGTGCTTATCTGCAGCGGATACTCCAGCAGAATCCACCGATAAAAAATTTAAAATATATAAAACAAGGGAAAGAGTAGAATGTGGAGAGTAGAGATGAGCCCCTAGCTCCCCCCTTTTTACTTTAGCAATATATGTTTTTAAGGTACGATGGCAGAGTTCTACTATAGCCTGTCCTTGAGGATTATAAGGAATACCAGTCTTATTAACAATAGAAAAGTCTTGGCAGAATTTTGAAAATCCCGTACTGCTGTAGACAGGACCATTATCAGTCTTTATGCATTTTGGCACGCCCATGTAAGCAAAAGCATGAAGGCAATGATTCTTTACATCCTTAACCATTTCCCCTGAATGGGCAGAAGCAAAAATTAGAGAAGAATATGTATCAATAGACATATGGACATATTGTAATTTTTCAAAGGAAGGCACGTGTGTGACGCCCATCTGCCACACATGATTAGGTAAAAGTCCTCGGGGATTAACTCCCAAATGAGGAACAGGTAAAAATTCAACACAAATAGGACATGATTTAACTATCTGGATGGCTTGTTCCCGGGTTATGCCTGTATGATGACGAAGAGATCTAGCATTAAGATGATAACGTTGATGCAACTGAGTAGCCTTATCAAAGGCAGAACAAACTAATGTGACAGCCATACGAGTAATGGCGTCAGCCCTCTGATTACCTTCACTTAGAGGTCCAGGCAATTGAGTGTGAGCTCTAATATGGCCCACATAAAGGTTATGTGAGCGGGACCATATGAGTCCTTGCACTTGCAATAAATATTCATGAATGGGAGAAATGGATGGTATGTAGGCTGTTGTCTCCAAAGGCATAATGGCATGTGCCACATATTGACTATCAGTATAAATATTTACACTCTCATCAGAAAACATCTGTAAAGCAAGCAACAGCGCCTGTACCTCTGCCATTTGGGCAGAAGTGCCCTGGACTTTTATTCTCTTTACTATGTTACCAGAAACCACCACAGCAAAACCACGTGAAGTGCCATCAATAAATACTACACGGGCCTGAGGAATAGGAGTCATCTGTACTATCTTGGGAAATATAACAGGATGCAATTTAAAAAAAATTTACACACATCATTGGAGGGGTAGTGAGTATCAAACCGACCCTGCATGGAGCATGTCAATATGGTCCAATCATTATCATTAGCTTGCAACCATGCTATTTGAGACTGGGTGTATGGGGTCACTACAATATCTGGCTCCTTACCAAAAGTTTGAACACTGATCTTGATTCCCTTAAATATAATCTGAGCAATAGCCTGTGGATAAGGAGTGATGTTTTTTGCTGGAGAAGCTGGGCAATGTACCCATAGAATAGAACCTGTTTGCCAAAACGCTCCAGTAGGTGAATGAGAAAAACAAAATATTCATGACCTAAATAATGATAGGGAAAAGATACCTGTACCTTTTCTGGGGCAATCTGTAAATTAGCCAGGCTAAGAACTTCTTGTAATTTAGAAAAGGCATCAAAAACAAGTTTTTTATCTTTAGCAGCCAATAAAATATCATCCATGAGTCAATCACAATTAAATGCCAATGTTTAGGAATTGCCACAGGAGCAGGCAAGCCAGGTTGTGTTGCTCCCATGAGAAGCATGGTTTTATTTACAGCTCTAAGCTCCTGTAATAGCCGCCATTTTCCTGACTTCTTGTAGAGGCCAGTTGGGATCTCAGGATTCTTGTGAAGTTATAGATATGTCCAGCACCAGAATCCAGTAATCTTTTAATCTCAATCCCATATAATTTTATTTTTAATTTAGGCTGTTTATCATTGATAACTGTTTGTCAAAACACCTTTTTCCTATACTTTCAAAGCCTCCAGTTCTACATATAGGTGCCATTTTGCAATTAAAATATGAAAGCAATATTAATCGAGCAATTTTATCACCAGCTTCTATTTTCATGGTCCTTTTTACATATACCAATTATAAAAGCATTAAATACAATCTCTATAGGATTTGAAGAGGTAACTTTAGGTAATACTCTTGAGTATTTTTATAAAATGTTAAAATTAGGATCCTTTTTTATAAATTCCAAGTAACATTAATGTAAATTGCCAATTATTAACAATGTGGACCAAACAATTTACCTGTATTTTATTTACTGGAAAAATAATTTTGTAACCTCTTTATCAGTAAAAGATTATTATTTATGGGTTTATCTTAGCAACATTATTTAATAAGCTAACAACCCAATACATTTCAGGTGTTATATTTCTATAGAATTAAACCAAGAATTTCTAGAAAGCAACTTAAATTGCAGGGCCAAATTTTCAGTAATGATCAACAGACAAGAGCATACCTAATACATAGTTCACAATTATGAATTCTGTTCCTTAGTTTATCTACCATGAGAATCAAATATTCATCCAAACATTTATTAAGACAGTCAAAAGAACAGAACATCCTTTATTCAAACAGCATTGACTTAGCATTCTATGTCCTGACCGAAACCATTTTTCACCAGAAGTTAGGCCCGTTTAAACTTTTAGGCGCTAGTCCCTCTCCCGGACTCTGCTGGCTTGGTCCATTCTGTTGGCCTTGTGGCTCCACCTCCTGCTTTGGCATACCTGCCCACCCATTGCTCTGGGCTATCTCACACACTGCTGCTGCAGCATGTGCCTTTGACCACAGCCATACTGGACATGCAACACACACACACACACACATTTCTGTTTAAACTTTTAGCGTTAGTCCCTTCCTGGGCCTCTGCTCACTTGGAGCGAGCTGAAGCTGTGGCTTAGCTTTGGCTCCGTCCAGTGCCCAGGCTCTAGTGCTGGTGCCCGCCTGGGCCGCGCTCCATTGCAGCTCCACCTCTCACCGGCCTGTACCTGTCCGCCCGCCGCTCCGAGCTATCTTGTGCATGTCCACCACTGCCGCCGCTGGGCGCGCGCCCCGCACACACAAACTCATGTTTAAACTTCCTACTCCCATGAAGGGACTACCTAATGAGTTATTCCCACCATAAGGGAAAAACAGAAAAACATTTCCCACGAAGGGATCCTAAATATTGAATTGTTCCCACTCTGAGGGAGAAATAAAAAGCATTTGAACCAAAATAAGCAAACAGACAGCAGAACTTCTAACCTCTGGGCTTGCTTGCTGTTCAGCCAGCAGCAATGAGGCCTACCTGCCGATTCTTAGTAATTCAGATGCTGCACTGCAGAAAGAGGTCAGAGTTTCAGCTATCCTGAAAATTCTACAATTGGAAAGAGTCTTTTCTTCCTCTATTACCACTGGGAAGAGGCTTCTCTCTTTTGTTCCTCCTTCCTCTACAGGGCCCCAATCTTTAGGTCTAGTTTCAAAAAACTTTTCCCCTTTTTACCGGGAAAATCCTTTTTTCTTGATTAAAATTTTTTCTCCCTTTTCTAATGGGAAATTTCCTTTCCTTCCCTCTTCTCTATTGGGAAGATTTCCTGTTTTATTTAAAATCTTTAGCTGTCTTGCCCTTTCTTAACTTCGGTGCCTTCCTGCTTCAACAGTCCAATCAACTGACTGTGAGCTAGCTGCACCCATTTCAATTCACCCTTATCTTTTCTTTTTTTCTTTAAATTGCTGGCCAGCCTTACCTTTCGGGTGTCCATCAGCTCGTCCCTTCTTTCTCGGATCTCGGTAGGAACCTCCATTTGTAACAGTAACGCCCGCGTTACTGTCACCCGTTCACCATGTCCGAGCGAGGGGCTGTGGATTAAAAAATAAGGGACAAGAGACAGCGGGTCATTTGCCTCAGCAGAATGCCAAATGCCGTTTATTGAAAGAGGGAGGAAACCTTAAATACAGGCTTACAGCACAATGGCGGATCCCCAGAGGGCAGAAGTTTGCTACTGAATGTTCTACATTCTTGCATCTAAGCTGTTAACGCCCAATATGCAGGATACACAAACAAGGAACTTCCCTAAAGCATTCAGGAGGGTGGATACCGGCAGGGAATTAGCATAGGGAGGACATATGGTCAAGGTCGGCAAGCAGGCAACGGCTTTACTCAATATGGGAGGAGACCAGGGCCCTACAGCCGAGACCCAGCAGGCAGATTTATTTGTGGCATACAGCATAGCTGTCAATGAGTTTTAAAAATGCATGCTTCACTCTTTGTGTGTGGTAGTGTATTAAAAAGCAGCAACTAAAATAATTTGGGCCGGGCGGTGGTGGCGCACGCCTTTAATCCCAGCACTCGGGAGGCAGAGCCAGGAGGATCTCTGTGAGTTCGAGGCCAGCCTGGGCTACTAAGTGAGTTCCAGGAAAAGGCGCAAAGCTACACAGAGAAACCTTGTCTCGAAAAACCAAAAAAAAAAATAATAATAATAATAATAATAATTTGGGCATCCATGCCTGTGCTAGATCTTTTCTGTCTTTCTTTTCTGTCTCTTCCACTTACTACTCACTTTAGAAGGTAGGCTCAGATAGATAGTATCAACCCATCCACTGACCTCTCCATTCCTGTGAGGACCGCGATCTCCCCACACTTTAGTGGAAGGTGTGAGCAAAAGAACCCTAATGTAACTCGTCAACCTCCAGTGAGGACAGGAGTCTTGTGTGGTGTGTGTGTGTGTGTGTGTGTGTGTGTGTGTGTGTGTTGCACGCCTGGTTCTTTGCCTGCAGGTCATTCTCTGTGTGTGAAGTAAAAAGTTTTAGTGTATATTCCAGTAAGTGTAATATATACAAACTGCAAAGAGTCTACACAATGGCAAGTTATAAAGTATCTGAATAAGATGGAAACTGCTTATGATAACCAGAAACCAGAGCTGACGTTTTGAAATACATCCTAGACTCTCCTTCTCATCATTGTGTATGTGTGTGTGTGTGTGTGTGTGTGTGTGTGTGTAACTACAATAACAACATATACAGATTTTGAAAATGTTCTACATGTATGAGGGGCAATTAGGAACCAGAATTTTCCTGTGTCTTTCATCAGTATAACTGTCCACTGGGGTTTTTTGTTTTAAAGATGGAGTTATGTTGCCAAGGCTAGTCTCAAACTTATGATCTTCCTGCTTCAGCTTCCTGGACTCTGGAATTATAAGTGTGAACCACCATGTATAGTTCAAAGTGACATAACTTATCTTATTTCATAATAATCTGAATTAGTTCTGTACTCAGCCTTCAAAGGGTAATGGTCACAGGACTTAGGCATGGTGCGCATGAGTGTATGCACACACATACACACACACACACACACACACACACACACGCACACACACACTACAAGCAAGGGCAGGGAGTGTTTCTTTAAATAGTATCCCTCCCCAGCCTTCGATTCTCTCTGTCTATTCTCTTCTTTTCAGGAAGCCATCACTAAAGAAAACCATACTTTACTTTTAAAGGAGTTTTTAAAGCATCGGGCAGGAACTCTTTTCCCTTCTGAAGACTTTAAAGGGGTTCTTGAAGAAAAATACTGTTTTTACCACAAGAGTAACATGTAATTGTAAAGACTTCAAGCATGCCAGGTGTGGGGTGGCACACACCTGTAACACCAGCACTTGGCAGATGGAGGACAGAGAATTAGGAGCTCACCTATGCAGGCTTGTTTCAAAAAAAGCTGACCAACTGTGAACGGTAATTCCTGGACAGAAGCTGTGTCCACAGAGATGATCGCCTGGCTAGAATTTCAGCACATAGAGATTGGGAATGTTAGAGGGACAGAGGCTAGCCACCTTATCTTGGGCGATTCAAGCACTCTAGAATAGCCATTCCTTGCCCACCTCTGTCAGGATTAACATCTTGTGATAAATTAAAAAAAAAAACTTTTTGCAATCTATTAGCTTAGCTGACCTCCCACTAACTCAAAAACTATGAATGTCTTTAGACCGCATCTTGGGCCTGTAGAAAATCTTCCCCATCTTGCTGTGTCCACCTCTCCGATGTACCCACTCATGTATTCTAAACTTGCCCTGATTTGCGGCTTTCTTGTTCTGTAAAACTATCAAACTTCACCCAACTGCTTCCATATTGTGATGTGGAATTTGAGTTAACCTATGATTAACTGTTCCCAGGCCATGGTCACTCAGAATGGTCCCAGAATAAACTGTGTCTTATTCCCTCCAAGATGAGAGCTGCGGTTTTTGCATAAGTACAAACAAACAAAACACTTCAAGCAATAGAAAAATAGTTTAAATTAATGTAAAAACACTCTAGTCTGCTCAATCCTTAACCCCAAACCACCCTAATCCCACTCCTAAGGAGTAATCATTGTTTAAAAATATAGTAAAAAGAACTAAATAAAGCATTGTTGCATTGTTTTTAAGACGAGAGAGAGAGAGAGAAGGAGGAGGAGGAGGGAGAGAGAGAGAGAGAGAGAGAGAGAGAGAGAGAGAGAGAGCGCCTATATCTTGCTCAATTAAAATGAGCAGAAAGAGACGGCACCTAAGCAAGACGGATTCAAGTACAGAACGATGCTCACAAAATGGGAAGCGGAGAGGAAAGGAGGGAAGGTTAGAAGAACAAGACAGAGGAAATGTACCCTCAGAGAGGAATTCAACTGGCTGGGGGGAAACTAAGAAGAGACTCAATATGACCAAGTTTTAAGAATTGAAACTTCCAGAGAGAAGTAGAGCCAGAGTGTGGTTCACGTCACATGGGACTGTGAGGGCTTCTGCCGGACATGCTAGGGTCTCCTGCGGCTGGCAGTGGGATGAGAGCTGGATCTCATGGCTGGGTACTCGATTTTAACCACAGCTGGGCACAGTCTATTCAGTGGCAGAAAGGAAAGAGTGGGACGGGCTGAAAACAATTAGTAACCAGACGTTAGGCAGACAGGAACACATCCTGCCAGGCGATGCTCATGGCTTCCCTGGTACTTGTTGCTGTTTAATGGTTGAAGACGATGATTATGTTTACAGGGTGTGGCTAAGAAAGACCGAGATGTTTATCAAGTACTGCACACACGGAACTTTCACTGTTTGCATTTATGAGTATAACTTCTCACCCATTATATCTTCTAAGGGGGTTTACAAGTAGGCTTCTTTGGACTTCTTCCCCCAGATAACCCAAGCTAAAAGTAGTTTTAGAGATCATTGCATTGGGATTGGGGCCCTACAGCCAGTTTGCATGAGCAAAGAATACACCAAGATCCTGCTCACTTTCACAGGACTAATTGCGGGCTGCAGCCCATGTAGGAGAGACAGAAATCTTCTTTAAGGGGAAGTGGGAAGAAAAATGAGGAACAAAACTGCAAGAAAGAGGTAGAGGAGAGATGTTTGGGTTGGCTAACTTTGCGTTACTGGTTTCTGAGTGTGTTAAAAAGAATTAATAGATGGTGAGCACATGGGAAGAGGTAAAGGGGAGAGAAAAGAATGGATTCGTGCTGTTTAATTACCATTGCTGTTACATAGGTGTTATTCAGGCTTGGAGATGATTCAGTCAGTGGAGTGCCACACGCACCCAGACGTGAGTGCAGAGCCTCAGAACCCATGCAAAAAGCTGGGCTTGCCAGTGCAAGAGATAACCCCAGTGAAGCAGAGCTCAGGGGTATGGAAGACCAGCCAATACTTGAAGCTTGCTGGCCAGCCAGCCTAGCTGAGTCCGTGAGCTTCAGGTCCCATGAGAGACCCTGCCTCAAAAAATAAACGTGGAGAATGATCAAGGAAAGACATCTGACGTTGGCCTCTACCCCTCCACATGCTTGCATGCACTTATATGTGTATATCTGCACTTGCACATGCCCTCACACACAATCATGTACACCATACACATACGACATAACCCACATGTCCCACCCCCTCAAAACAAAACAAACACCAAACTGAACTAGTGTTGCCCCAAAATTGGAAAATTGCCTTTCTTGGGTTAGGTGAGCTAAAGTTAGGGGTGCCACCCTCCAAGTACCTTCCAAACAACCAAAGGAGACCAGAAGAATGTTAAGGGGGATTTTTAATGAAACCAGAGTATAGGAAAACAGCTTGCTTTGCAAGAGGCCAGGAGGGTAGGTGAACTAGGAAATTAACACAGAACTAATTGTATCCACCTGTATCCACCAAGTCTTTGTCCATTGAGGTTTTTTACTGACCTGGGCACAAAACTGCATTCTATCCAGGACTGTGTGTTCCTTGGACATAAAACTTTTGCTCCACTTCCCTTAGCCAACCCGGGAAGAAGTGATTAACCATGCTCAAGTGCTTTAACTTTGCAGCTGGCTAACAGCTGTTCTGTGGGGCTCAACACTTAGCACGGGGCTCCGAGAGAGTCGATCTCATTTGTTGCCATGACTTTACAGTTTAGCTTGTGTTAGCTTTGGGCCAGGAATGAACAATTGATTCTGTTTACAGGTATCGGTTGACCCTTCAGTTTGGAGCTGAATTAAAGCCCCTGCTGCTGGTCGTCTCTGACTTCACAGCTACAGGCCCCAGGCTGCTCTTCTGGTTCATTCCTCACTAAGCAGCCATGATGAAGACTGCTTTGTTAAACTGTCAACAGTTGGAACTTTTGAGCTGCCGAGAGAACCCGCCTCCTTTCGCTGTCCCAGGACTCCTTGCCTTTCCAACACCGGATTTCCATTTCCCCCACTTAAGTATAGGAACTAGGAAGCAAAGAGGCATAGTACCCGGGAAGACATAGGCTCTCTTTGTTGTTTTTATCTGACTTCTTTTATAACACTTTCCTCACTAAAATGTGTTTCAACATCGGGTGAACATTGCTTTGGAAAGTTACCAGCCGGCATTTCCCTCTAGTTATCCTATAAATGGATGCTGAGCCGAGGAGCACCCAGCACCAGGAATTCAGAGTAAGCGTTCCTCAAATGAGCAGATGGAGGCCAGTGACCAGGGATGCACACTGTAACATGGTGGGACAAAAGTAGCTGTTTCCACTTGTAGTTCTCTGTGGCTTAAATGGGCTCAGACTATCCAATGGTGACGGTCAGTTGATCTACTGGATACAAACCACACTCCTTCCCGCTTGTTTTATTTCGTGTTCCAGTTATTTAGGCTGAGGCTAGCCTTGAACTCCTGGACTCAAGGTATCCTCCTCCCCAGCCTCTTGAGTATCTAGGACTGCAGGCACAGGCCACCAAAGGGCCTCTTAAATGCATTTTAATTTTTTTTTCAAAGGCCCACTTGCCTTTCAGCCTGTTGAACACCAAGAGTCCCTGCTGGAGTTAGACCTGTTCTGGTAGGAAGGGACAGCAAGACCATGGACACCCCCCAGCAGACTAGACCAAAGGGAGGTGAGGAGCAAGACAGCTGTGCCCGTGGCTGCCCTCCTACCCTCTCTCTTCAGTTCCTTCCTCTTCATCCTGGCCCGCTAATCACCTCTTCTCGCCTTCTTGGAATTCTCTCCCTTCCTTTGTCTGCTCAGCTGGTCCCAGATCCTCTGGATTGCTCTGGATACCCCATCTATTCTCCCATCTTCCTCTGCACAGGCTGCAGCTGATCTGGAGTGGTTCTCTCTCCTCCTAGGACCCCGGTCCCGTTCTTAGGGGCAGCCTCTTTCATGCAGATTTCCCAAAACTAGGATACTTGACTAGGACTGCTGGTGGTAAACATTCCATCCTGAGTGTTTCCATTCTGTCCTATAATTGCCTGACAGCCCCTCTCTTCCGCCATGCCCAAGGCAGGGGCTGTCCTTTGTCTTCCGGTGTTTTGGTGTTTCAGACACAGTATAGATGCATCTGTGAATGGCATTCCCCACGGCGGTGCAGAGCCCCTGTGACTAGGGGCTCTGTCAATATTTGTGGAGTGAATGGGTGAGGGACGGCTTGACTCTGTTATTCACACTTCTGCGTTACACGCCTGTGGTTTGCACTGCTTGTCTCATATCTGTCTTCCTTATTTGTGGCATGCGTCAGGTTTGTTTGAGTCTAGACAGAGTTGACGTTCAGAATTCTGTAGAGCGAATTACTGCAGGTCTAGCACTGACTGAAAAAATTCATAGCAGGGATGGAGAAGTGTCTGGCTCATTTCTTGTCGTGGATTACTGACCGAGAATTCCAGTGGCAGATGCTACCCCAGTTGGCTGGGAAACAGCACGCCTTCAGAGATAGCTCACAAAATTGGCTTTGTACATCCCCAGGAGACAAGTTGTGCTTTGGATGTCAAATGACTCAGCTGGTCAGTCTTCCTCCCCAACAACACTCGCTCTCAACAGGAGAAATTCACCACACAGAGACAGCAATGTCTCGTGATTCATGTTTTTACGACCTTCGGAATTTTCCCAGAGACACATCTGTGCTCATCCTTTCCACAGCCTCACAAACTTGGGTATCACCTCAGCTCCTCCGTGAGACTTCAGAAATTGGTTCTAACATCTCTGGTTTGACTTAATCAGGGTCTGTGAGCACCACAAATTGTCCCATGTTCACAATACAAAAAATGGTCCATTTCACAGTTACTGGTTCCTCCAAGAGTTCATTTCTATTCGCCTCAAATGAGGCTCACACTCACTTGCCGAAAGAGCGCAAAAGGTGGTTGTGAACCTGGCACATCTCACAGTCTAGTACGGGCAGCCTCATTCAAGCTCTCTTCTCTAGGCATCAGATCTGGTTTCTGAGCCCAGCTGTCATGGTCCCAGGGGGACTTATTATGAATTCTATATGCATGCCAACATCAAGGAAAGTTATGTTCTCTCTCAAGCTGGAGGGGAAAGGAGACGCAGCATCCCTTTGATAGAAGTAGGGTTTCCCTTTCAGTGCTCACGGGGCACATTTTTTAGCTCATGTGATTTTGTTGTCACTACGCTTCAGGTCCAAATGTCCTTAAGTACGAGAACCCCATTTCTAGTTGGTGAACTCCGTGCCAGCTTGAGAATTAATTTCTCCCTTAGCTAGTTTCAGTGCACTTGACCACAGGTTATATTTCTTGCTCAATCATCCCTTAACTCAAAATAAAATTAAAAAAATAAAACTCCATGAAAGCCTGATGGGCATGCTTACATATGTGCTAAGAAAATCTCCAAGAAGTAAATATGATTCTGGGGTGGGAAGGACAGAGACAGGGTCAAGCCAGTCTTGATTAAATATGGCCAGACAGACAGTGAGCCTAAGAAATGATAATTATGTGGGATTTTTTGTTTATGATAGGAAGCTATGTGGGTAGCCACTAAGTATTTTGTTTTATTAATTTCAACCCCTGATTTTGCTTTACAGATTCACGTTTGTTTTGGATTTGACAGAAGCTGAAAAGGGGGTAGCTTGCAATGAAATTATTTCCTTTTATAGTATAAATAACCTAACTGGTAGCATGTTGGCTGATGGCCAGCTCCACTTACAAAGGTCCAAGCCAAGATTTGCTCTTTCCTTGGTTAAGATTTTTCCAAAACCGTGTTTAGGAGCAAATGCCTGCCTTCTTCCCTTATAAAGGCTTGAGCTCTAAAGGAAAGAAGGGAAAAGGGGGAAGCGTGTCTGTCAGCGGGGTCACTGAATGTTCCATTCCAGAAAGCCAACTGGCACTTGGTTGGCCATTCAGAGTGGAAAGGCCGTGAGACACCTGGATCAGGTGCATCCTCCCTGAGTTGACAGTCCAGGAGTCACAAACTCAGCCGCTCTCCACAGCCTCCCAAATTCCCCTGCCGATCACCCGCCAGGCATCGTCAGGTGGTGCCAAGAATAGCTTTTGAAGCAAAAATATCCACCCCTCTTTCCCGTCTCTCATGCTCAAAATACTATCATTAAGTATTTCTGTATTTTTATCAAAGAGTCAAATTCACAAGCCAGAGGCTTGGGACCCTGTTTTGCAATTAAGGCAAATCAAATACCTCTTTTTTGTGTGTATAAAATCTGACTCATAATCCCATTCTTCAGGTCATTGCGAGCTTTAAATGAGATGTTAGTTGCTTCCAAGCTCTGCACGTATAAACATTATCTTGGGGCTTTGTTAAAGGTATTAATGATTAGATTTCCTCCACATGATAGTGTAGGCCAGCTTCTTTTGTAAGTTTGAAGAGGTGTAAATGCCTGAATAATTGCTCTCATCCGGGATATTCCTGGACTGGTTAATATTTTGAGTGCTAAGTGGCTCATTTTGGTGTGTCTTCTGTTCATATAACAGAAGACCTGGGATATTTATAAAGGAGGGAAGTTTATCTGTCACTGTTTTAGAGGATGGGGTGTCGTCTTCTGAGGGCTCCCTGCTGGTGAAGACTCTGCCCAGACAACAGGAGTCATCAGAGAGTGAGATGGGGCAAGCCTGCCAGAGGCCATTGCTTCTTCTACACAGCCACACTACCCATAGCCATCATTCCAGTGACTCAAAATGAGATTAATCCATTCACGAGGACTCTGCCGATTACTGTCCACTGGTCCTGCTTCTCAAATACCTTTAATATATGACTTTGGGGGTTAAGTTTCCAACATGTGAAATTTGGGGAAGCCTTCAAATTGTAGCACAGTCCGTTGCTCATCAGGGAAGACTATAGGGAAGAGTCCACACCCTTTGCACTCGTCTTGTTAATTATATGAGATAGTTGCCAGTGGCCTCATTTTACAGATGAGGAAATCGGAAGCAAGGCTTAGGGAAGTTCTGTATCATCAGCTGAACAAGCTAACAAATAACAAGGTCAGCTGTGAACCCATTTTACTTGTCCCAAATATCCAACTCTTTCTACTTTTTAGAATTAATTTATTGATAAGATAAGGAGCTTTTCTGATTTTTTTAAAGATTTATTTATGAGTATGGGTATTTTTCCTGGATGTATGTATGTGTACCAGGTGTATGCCTGGGGGACAAGCGGGTCAGAAGAGGGCATCAGATACCCTGGAACTGGAATTGTGGATGGTTGTGAGCCACTGTGTAGGTGCTGGGAACTGAACCCAGGTTCTCTGCAACAGCAGTCAGTGTTCTTAGCTGCTGAGCCATCTCTCCAGTCCCACAGAGTCTTTCTAAAAGGTTGTTCAGATTTTTCAAAGATTAGAGAATTACATAAACAAGAGGGTCTTAAGTGTGGTCCTCAAGTCCTTGATATCATGGCAGAGGCTTGTTAGAAATGATAATTTTTGAGTCCTACCCCAGACTTTCTGGATCATAAACTCTGGATGTGCAGCTCTGAAGTAGGGGGCTTAGTAAGACCCCCCCAAAATGATTTCAATACATACTCATGTCTGATGGCAACTGCTAGACCTGAGATACTGAGGGCGCATGCGTGTCTTTGTTGTGTGTGTGTGTATAGCAGGGGTGGTGGGGGTGGGGGTCCTGGAAGCAATGTGAAGCAGAAGCCACTCTGGGTGTGAGTGAAAATGGAGGTGGGCAACTCCAAGTAGGATCCAGGGTCAAGTTCTAGTCCACACACTCCAAGGAACGAAG